>NC_088877.1:24570931-24873951 GCF_032884065.1 Artemia franciscana
TATGATTACTTTTCAGATTATCCATATAATAATAATAATAATAATAATAATAATAATTTATTTATAACCCACAAAATACATTAAACTGTATAGTAAACACAAAAAAAAAAGAAAAAAAAAACAAGACAAAAATAATAACAACATAAATAACATAGCAGCATAACAACATACAACATAAGTAAATTACCTCAATTCAAAAAATGGCCAAAGAGGGTCTAAAACACCAATCATTTGCCGAATTTTAAGACATATATCTTTAGATAAATGTTTCAGTCGCGAGGGCGCATCAACGATATCAAATTTAGAAACGACTGTATGATTCCGATACCACCGAGGGAGACGCAGCAAATACTTGCAATACTTAAAATATCCTGAGCGTATTTTCTTTGTATCCTTCTTGCGAAGGAGGAAAGCAAAACCAGAAAGATAAAGAACAGCAGGGGCTCAAAAACTAGAATAGAGACGGCATAGTCCTTTTCGGTTATACCGACCAAGATTGGGTGAAATTTTCGCGTATCCAACCCGCATACTTTTCAGCACGCTGGACGTAATAGCGGAGCAAGTAGACGAAAGTGATGTGGAAAAAGAGAGACCCAACCATTTAATACTTGCTGAACATGGTATAGTTGAAGAACCCAAGCAAAGAGGTGATGCTGATGGAGGACTCCCAAAACACAAAAACTCACATTTGGAAGCATTAACTGAAAGGCCTACTGTAGATAGTGCGGCTGAAAGCCGGTAAAAGTTGGTAATTAGACTATGTTTTGTCCGGCTCAGAAGCAGAACATCATCAGCATATGCAACGTGACTAATGCCTAAATTATCATTGTAAAAAATTGACGGTTGAAGACGTTGGAGACACGAAGCTAAAACACATTTAAATATGCTCGGGGATAATACGGCACCTTGCCTAACGCCTTTTTTAACAGGAATATACTCCCCTACAGTACCATTCCACTTCACCCTAACTGAAGAATTAGCATACCAATACTTAAGCACGGAAACAATAGAAAGGTTAACACCTGAGGCTGCTAGAGAAAACAAAGCATTTGAATGAATTACATTGTCAAAAGCACTAGATATGTCAACAGTCAAACAATACAGGGGACTTTTTTGAGCAACAGCTTGTTTCATTAGCCGACCCACAATATGGTGAGCTTGAACGCAGCTCATACCTTTTCTAAAACCAAGCTGGAAGGGTGTAAAATTGCACTTGGAGTTAATGGCCGGTAGCAGTACATATTCAAATAGCTTACTAACAAAACAAGACACAGTGATAGGACGGTAATTAGAGCAAGCACTGGGGTCCTTACCCCTCTTGACTATGGGAGATATACAACCGGACAAAAAACTATCTGGCACAATGGACTGTGCCAAACACATCTGAAATAATAACTGCAAATGCTTCAGCAGTTCAGGACAGTCATAAGCAAAAAACTTGAAGCAAAGACCATCACTATCGAGAGACTCAGACTTATTCACTTGCTTAAGAGCTCGGAGTATAACACCAGATTCCACCGACAACACTTGAGATTGGTTGATACGAATTGGGAGGATTGAGTTGACAAGCTTTGTAAAATGATTTTGGAGATTGATATTAAATGAAAGCAAAATATTTTTATAATGAGAAACGAAGTCACATAGCCGAAGAGACGAATTAATTGGAGGTGAACACTTTACACTGTTTATAACACGATCCCAGGATTTCCTGTCACAAGGACCATCCCAGGCATTCAGTCTCGCTCTACGCAGAGAATATTTGTACTCTCGTTTGGTTTTCTGTTTTATTTGATGTACTGAACCAGAAGAAGGACGATCACAGGCTATCCACATACGGAGCCAGAACTTAGCTTTTTGTTTAGCCATCTTCACTTTAGGATCAACTTTACAAAAGGGATTGCGAGTACCCGTTCGCACGCACTCGGAGGGAACAGCTTTTTTAGCGGCAGACTTTAGACAGAACACTATTTGCTGATAATACGAGTTGATATCTACCCGAGTTAGTTAAAGTTGTAGATACAGATGTTTCAATAAGTGGAAAGGCACTTTAATAGATGTTAATAACAGCGACAATGTCAATACATAAAGTGGAACATTGATATTTTCCCAATTTAACTTTGAGAACCACTTGGGAGAGTTACGTTGCACAGAGCTTGCCATGGAGCAAGATAGTTGGCACGTGATTGGTAAATAATCGTCGTCGATTTTAGAGTCGTCCACATGAACTATTGATGAAATTAGAGTTGAATCTGACACAATTACATGATCAAGGTTGGAAGTAAGACCACCACGATTGTGAATATAAGTAAATGGAAGATCTCTATCAGCAAGATGGAATCCTCCGGGTAGTGAATCGAGAAATATTTCAGATCGGTCAGAATTAGATAATAAGTCAGTGTTCATGTCGCCGACGAGAACTCAATTCGTATTTTGTTTTGAAAGGTCGCTAAGTAGTGTTCGTAGGCGATTACATGCTTGTGAAAAACCAGACAATGACTGCACAGTCCTTTTATTACAGGGGAAATAAATGTTTATAAATGCGGTATCACCACATTTTATCGCTAAGATGTTAGCGTCGCTTTGCAATAATATCGGCTGAGTCTTGTGTCTGAAATAGATGGCCAGACCTCCTGATGGTCTACCACGGGTTTTCCAAGAAGGTATAATGGGTCCGAAAACGCTTTAGGCTATCAACATTCACTTTAGAGAGAAGGTGCTCCTGTAGAAACATAATATCATTTTCAAGCAGCTCACCAATCAGTAGATCCTTGTCTTTTGTACCATTAATATTTAGGGACACAAAGCCAAACGGAGTTTGAGCATTCATTTATTAGCGTTGTTGAGAGCCGCTTGGAGAACTTTGCACTTCAGACTAAAACTTACGTGTTCCATAGTGCAATTTGCACATTTTTTCGAGGCTTGGCAAGGGTTTTCCTTGGAATTCACATGAGGGCCAGAACATCTGGAACACTTGGGATGTGCTGCTGAGCGGGGATAAGCTCCAATCAGGTGATCAGTACTTTGACAGCGAAAGCATCGACGCGGAATGGATTGAAAGGGCTTAGCGCGAAATATTTCGTACCCAATACGGATTCCAGACTCCAGTACCGCGTTCAGAGCGGTTTTGTCGATAAACTCGAGGCGAAAACTGCGAGAATTGCCGATTTGATTATCACTAATAAGTCCTTCCACTGAGGCCTCTAAATCAGCTCTTGAATGGTTATGGGGTATTTCACGGACAACAGCTAAAGGCTTTTTATCAATTACTTTGGTTTCAACATTTGGAATGGAGCTAGTAACAGCTGCAGCCAGTGTGTCGGCTGAGCGCTTATCACGTACCATCACAACCCAGCTTCTGCTGTTTGGCTTAGATTTCAGATTTACAATCCCGTCGTGACCATCCAACGTTTCGAGCTTCTTCATGCGAAGGATAGGGTCGCTGAGCTCTGGGGGTGGGTTTCTTACAACGACAGCGTAGGACGGGTTTTTCGTGTTTTGAGTAGAGGCTACAAGCTTAGACTGTCCCTGAGTAACCTTGGACACAATTTCACGCAGCTGTTCAAGACAAGAGTTCACCTTGGCACTGAGGGTACTGAAGGCATCAACAGGGATCATTGGCACTTCGCTGGGACATTTGATAACAAAGTCCGGAAGCTTTATGTTCTGGGAATCGCACTTTACAAGCGAAGAAATAATGTCCGAAACACAGTTTAATGCAGCATTGGCTCCTACGCGCTTCGATGGGACTTCATTTGGAAAGAGCTTTAAAAAAAGCATTTTACGGGTCTCACAAAGAGAAGAAGACTCGAAGAAATCGGCCATGTACTCTTTTATCGTATCGGGCGAACTCCTTTAGCAAGATTTTTCTGTACAAAGCACAGGATAGGATTGTAGAAAAGTTCATCTTCGCACCAATTACCAGTTCCCATTTCCTCTAGATTGAAGGTTCACTTGCGAGACACCTTAACTGGAAGAGTTTGGGAGCAAAAAACGGTGCCATTGCAATATTTTTGGTTCAAAGCCCTTATTGGAGGTTTATAAGAAACCCTCACATATACCTCCCCTCCAGACTCTTTTAGTCAGTTTCATAAATTGTCTACCCATCATTAAATCAAAAGATTATTGTGAAAACAAATTAACTAAAGCTAATAACTTTTCAACTAAAAATCTACCCAAAAATTAAGCTTGAATGATCATCAGTTTTAAATTAAACCTTCAAACTTCACTCTGCGATGAAGCGTGTGTGCTAGTTATAACGGCAATAATTGAGAGGAAGGGACTCCCTTGCCCCTTTATTTTTTTTACTCCTGCCTAGGATTTGAAAAGCACCCTTTTTTGGTCATTTCATCGGAAAAGGCATCTAATATCATTAAAAAAAAAAAAAAAAAAAAAAAAAAAATGGAGGAAACAACCGAAACTGCACTTTGTGAGAATCTGCAATCAAGTCAAATTTATATAAATTTAATATATAAATATAATTAGATATAAATGTAAGCTTTTAAATGAGCCCTTAAACAGCTCTCGTTGGTTATAGCAGTCTTCTAGTTTCTGCTAGTAATTAAGATGATTTATAAAGCCCTGTCTTCATTATGGATTTTTCAGGTGAAGTTGGCCGCGTTTTTTGCTCATCGCTGCGAACAGTTTTTTGCTGGTCGAAAAACAAACGTTCCTGAAAAATATGTATTGTTTTGTGAAGTATGGATAATGAACTTCGTGTTATAGACTGAAAATTATTCTTAGGTGTCAATGTTGTTTGCTTTATTCTCTAGATGTGTCTTATCTCCCTAGATCGGTGATAATTAGAAATTATATTAAACATAAGTTTTCAAGTGAAGCTAAGGAGTAACATTAAAACTTGAAACGAAAATACTGTATTTTGTGTAAAAAAAAGACCATGGTAGCGTTGTTTCTACATTAAATTTTAATGAAAAATGATAATAGGTTGATTAAAAAAAAAAAGGAAAAAGTTCTTCCGAAGGAAGTAAAGAACGAAGTTGAAACTTAAAACGGACAAAAGCTATTACTTCACAGCCTATCTAGTATGTATCAATAAAACTAGTACAAATAAACCAATTAATTTTTTCCCTATGCGTTTAGGATTATAGAAAACTAGCGCTTTACTGAAAACACAAAATAATGTAGGAGTTTTGGTACAATAAAAGCAAACCAATTAAGAGCACTTTTTACAGAACAAAAATATTATCAATCTTTCTTATGTTCAGTCCCTTTTAAGATAAAGTAACAATCCATTTTAGGATTGTTGCTTTATTTTTCATTTACTTTTGCACAGTGGCTCAGTTCAGTGACTGGCTCTCGTTTTGGTTCTGAAAAGGACATTTCATGATTAGTTTGTACACAAATTCAACATAGAGCCATCTTGATAGTATTAAGACAATAGACTAGCTTTAGAAATTGTATCATAGCTTGAAATTCCACTGTTGTATAGAGAGATATAATCGGGTTTCCAGAAATCATATTATGGTTTATTTGATCCTCATTTCAAGTAATACTAAAGCATATTTCTTACAATTTAAGACTGAGTATTACTCACTGTTGGTATTATAGCTGGCGAGACCAAAATGTTCCGTGACAAATCAATCTAATATTTCTATATGCTGTTTAACTACTTTGCGGTTATTAAAAAAAAAAATATTTAATTTTACGCTTATGTTGTTAAGATAATATTAGTTGTATACTGAAAGCTACTGATGTCACAACGGGTGTAAGACTATAAAAAGCTTTACAGATTCGTTTATTGCTGTTGGACTATATACTCACTTTTGACTCTCGAATCAATATTCCTTTTTTTATACTCCCATTTTGTGTTTTCAGTAAAGCGCTAGTTTTCTATAGTCCTAAAAGCTTAGGGAAACATAATTAGTTGGTCTATTTGTACTAGTTTCATTGATATATATTAGATTGGCTGTGAAGTAGTATTTCTGTCCGTTTTAAGGTTCAACTTCGCTCATTGCTTCCTTCAGAAAAACTTTGTTTTTTTTAAATTAATTTAAGTCAGAGGCAATGCTATAGCGTTGCCTGAATTAATGACCCATAGCGGCTCAAAATATTGTTATTTATCTATTTTTCCCAGAGGCACTTCATATTAAAGGTGTGGTTGTACACACTTTGGAAGGGGCTCATTTGATTGTAAATTAAAAGTTCTAGTGTCCTTTTTGAGGATCAAAAGTGATTGGAGGGCAACAAGCCACCACCCACACCGTTTTTTCCCAAACACATCTGATCAAAATCTTGAGACAATCATTTATTCAAAATAGTCCAAAGGTTAAATTACTGTGCTTCCAGGATTGGCAACTCACTCAACCTCGAGCCCCAGGGGGCAAGGACTATATGATATGTAAATTGCTTATTGTTAATGTATAAGGTTTTTATGGAAAGGATGGTCGGAAATTATGAGTTCTAGTCCTTTTTTTTTAATCGGAAGCGACTGGAAAACCAAATTTTGATGTCTGGTCCTTCTCGATATCTAGAAAGCGATCACACATCCAAGATCTTTCCCTAGCAAAAAAAAACAAACATTTTTAGATGAGACCTTTACAGTAATATTCTCTGATTGTATCGTTATTAGGGAGGGGGCTAGATGCCTAAAGGGGTACATTTTAATGCTGAAACATCTTAACTCTACTTGAGCCTTCAGGTAAATACAAAATTAATTCCAAGGAAGGTATGGGTTGGAGTTAGAAGTTTGATATTTAATCTCTCTTGATTTCTGGGCATATATCTGGTCTACGCTGTTATTATGAAAGTAAAGAGTTACATTGAACCCCAAAATTAGCATAATTTTTCCGTATAGGGGGAGGGAGGGGCCGACCCTTCCTCATCCCCAACCTCTCCTTAGGTTCTTAGAAACTTTGGAGAATGGTCTTTCGATCAGAAAGACCTTCCTGTACTTTTCTGAGTTCTAGTACTTTTCTATAAGTCGAAAGGGATTAGAGACCAACCAGTCCCCGTCCTAAAACTATTTTTAGTATTTTTTTTTTTGTTACTCCTTAAAAACATCCGATCAATATTTTGAGGTACTTTCTCTGTGGCTGCTCAATTTTGCTTATGGGGGAATTTTCTTGGGGGGTTTTCAGGGAGTAATTTTCCACAGGGGAGGGGGACAACGGTTTTTTTATTCACATGTAAGAGGGTGTCGAATATCTATTTAAAAATATAGGGAGGAGGACATTTTTTCAATAAAATAACAGATTAGAGTATTTTTTATTGAAAATACCCCCCAAAAGGTATGTCTAAAAATTTGTGGAGTGGTATGTAAATAGCAAAATAGGGCGGGGCAAGTCTATTCATAACTGAGAATCGAGATTTTCACAGATTATTCTTTTGGTTGCTTCAACATTACGAAAATTTAGGGAAGAACCACTTTTTTGCCAGTGTTGTAATGTTGAAGCGTAAAAAGTATCCCTTATCTCTGTCACAATTCAAGCATTAACAATCTGTTTATTCGCAGCTACACCTTCAGAGAAAAGCAACACTCTCTCAAGCTGGTTGGCATCATGCGTATGTAGCTTATTTTTTGAGGATTTTTCACCCATTTTTTTCCAAATTTTGCTCCCGCCTTTATCCAAAACGGTATGTGTGTTTTTTTTTATTAAAACTTGAATTTCCTATTTTTGTCGTTCATTAAAACATATAGGGTTGTGTATGTTTCCACCTAACTAATTTAAATAATCACCTACTATTTTCACTGGCCTTGGTCCCAAAACATTATTTTCAATAATAAGAAAATTTTATTACCAATAACTAACAGAATGTATCTTCCCCTACACTCTCGAACTATTTGACGCCATATGTTTTAGCTTATTTTTTTCCCCATTTTTTTTTTCAAGTTTCGCCCCAGCTTCTACCGTAAAATGTATATGCAGGGCTTTCTCATTACAACTTGAATTCCTGATTTTTCCTGACTTATTAAGATTTATAGGGCTGTGGAGATTTCCACAGAATTAATTCAAACCATCAGATTCTATTGTTACTGGACTTGATACTTAAGAATTTGGCAATTGATGATGACGGTGAGAAAGCAAGAGGACAATGGCAGACTAATCCGCAAGTTGAGCAGGTTAGGTCTTGGCTCAATCTATTATTGAAATTGACAGTGACCTTCAAGAAGAATCAGACAATGACAGAATAATTGTATTCTAATATAAAAATGAAAAATTATGCAGATTGAGGATGTTACGCTAATCACCCACGGATCCTGGGCGTTAATTTAGAAGAGGATTCTGGATTTTGGACCAGAAAATGAATTTAGCAATAATGAAAATAAATAACAGTTCGAATAGGGATAAATCTTTTTATTAAACAGTGAAAAAACAGTCAAAAATACACTGGATACTTCAATCGCTGGACATGTGATCGAAATATCAATTATATTTTTTGATTGTTTTTTCACTGTCTAATAAAAGGATTTATCCCTATTCGAACTTTTATTTATTGCTATGGAAAGGCAGTGTGTCTTCGAAATTACCTAAACGCTTATAGTCATATCTACAAATAAAACTTTCATTCAAAGAAATACGTCAGCTGCAGAATTAGTTATTTCAGATCTTCCGGGGCTCAGTTTTGCTGAAAGCACTTCGGAAAAGGATTCTGGATTTGGGGCCAGAAATTAAGTTTAGTGATGATAACTATGTTTATAAACAAAATCTCCATTGAAAGAAAGATGTCACCTCCAGAATCAGTTATTCCAGATCTTGTGGTGCTCAGTTTTACTGGAAACATATTATATGAGCCATTTACAAATTTATGATGGTCGTGCTCAGGGTCTATCCCAGGTGACCACCCCCTTTTTGCAACTACTTACAACGTATCGAGTTATGTAATGTAAAAATTACATAACTTAAACGACCGTGGTTTCAATAAAATTGAGTTAGTTTTACCGCTAAGATATGTCTTTTTCTTATAAAGCCTTGCGCTTCTAAATTTCTATTCGGGAAGGGGCTCTTGTCCTTTTGAAAAAGCCCAAAAAAATATAATAAATTTCTATAAATGAATCAACGGGTCAGTATATAATGTATTCAGTTTAAGGGCTTTGAAAGTAGATGTAACAATTTGTGGTTTATTGCACTTTTATCTGATGAAATACGCAAGATAAGTCAAGTTTTTGACTTATCATATATAGCCTTCATAGGCTATAATAGCCCGTGAAGGGCTCTTCATAGGCTATTATAATTTTTGTGTCCTCTTCAATTTAGAATAATTGTTACTTATTTTATATTTTATACCTATATTTTTATATGTTTATACTTATTTTATATTATTGTAAGTTTATTTTTTAGAGATTACTTTTATGTGATAACTAATTGATATTTTAAAGGTTACTTTATTTATAAATGTTACGGTGGCTACTGCCGAACTGCCGAAAAGACAATAATTTCAATTTATGGCAAAGCGGCTAAAATCAAAACGATTTTAAACAAATTTGATTTTTGAGGTTTTTCTTTACACCAGCTTCTTTTAGACATGTTCTATAGTTCTTAAAATCGTCCTTTATAGATCAGGCCTCGAAGAGTCTTTGACATACTGATAGGTCAATGAGTTAAATTATTCTTTTTCAGCGGTATATCTGTTACGGTGAAAGACCAAAATCTGGTAAATGTTGACACTAATGTCGGTGTAAATGTCGGTGAATGTCTAAAATTTCTTTTCTTCTGCTTAGATTCAATCAGCTTTGTAAGTCGGCTTTGTCAGTCTTAAGTAAGGTTTAACGGCAAAAGTTAAAGTTATGTTTGGTTAAATTAGGTTATAAACATCAGAAATGGGTTGAAAGCCAAACCCGACCTAACCTTGCATAAAACTTACAAAGCTGACTAAATCCAAGGAAAAAAAAAAAAGTAATTTCAGACATTCACCGGTGACAGGTTAGGTTGAGTTTGGCTTTTAAGCTATTTCAGAGATTTATAACCTAAGTTAACCTAACATAACTATAAATTTTGCCTTCAAACCTTGAATAAGACTGACAAAGCCGACAATATCGACATTCTCCAATTGCAGTCTTTCACGGTAACTAATTTAACATATATATTGAACTATCGCCAGCTAAGTATGCATGGAGATACATTTTGTGTTAAAGTCAAAAAACTTTAGGAAGCTGCTTTTACAATTGGTGATCGAGATCCTTTATAGATATGAAATTGGGAGAAGCTCATTCACTTAAGAGAATCACAGAATTCTCAAAAGAATAATACTTTTCAGAATTATTAATTTTCAAAACATGTGAGCATAAATATAAATTTTGGGGCAGTTTTTTCTCAGCTTTGGGCAAAAAACAAGTGTCTATGGATTAACAAAACAGCCTGTTGATTGAATTATTATTATTTTATTTCCCAAAAGACACACATAGTGCTAACATGGAGTAATGACAAAAAAAAGGAAAAAGAAAAGATACATTAACTTAAATCTCACGACAAAAAAACACTCAGTAAACTATTTTCACGATTTAGCGTATTCATAAAGCGAGATCGGCATTCTTCGATGACTACAAATGGTTGCGCTATACCAAAACTAAACACAAGTCGTCGATTGTTCTTCCATAGAGGGATACCTAAAAGGAACTTCGCATAACGGGCATACAATCGGCGAATAGCTGTTTTTTCAGTTTGACTAAAAAGTTCCCAAAAGGGTGCTAAAGCTAGTAGATGGGGCACAGCAAACGCATTGTATATCCTTCCTAGAATCGCCCGCTTATACCTGGATTTACATAAAACAAGAACGTCCTTCACAGTCTTTCACTCAAAAAGTCAAGCAGTAGGGTCCTAGTATGCTTTAAACTAGAGCCAATTGGCAAACTAAGTTAAGTAATACTAGTCGAAGGCTTTGAAAGATTCAATCCAAGGCGAATATTTTCAGCAGATGAACGACCAGTCGACATTCCTACTACAACAACTTCACGCTTTCCTGGGTTAAATCTAAGACCAATCTGTTTATACTCATAACTGAAAATATCAAAATTCTCTTCTATACCAGCATACGTCTTACTTAAATTCAACATGTCATCTGCATAGTTAGCAAGCGACAGATCAAGGCCTCTAAAATTGGAACTAGTTACAACCTTATTTCGGGCCTCCACTACACTATTATCATAAAGGGGAGGGGATGTAACACGACCCTGTCGAATACTTTTCCAAACTCTTATACGGACCCGAGCGCATACCCATTAGAAACCGGCACTTTTACAACAACGTACAGCTTACTATTCATGTCCCTATATACACGCACTATTGACCGATTCGTACCACGAGTCTCAGCAACAGTTGGGGATGTATTCCTGAATCAAATGCTCGAAAGACGTCATGCCCAGCCATAATCACCGTTTCACCACTTTCTTCTATTTCTAGCAAAACATTTTCAATAATTGTATGGACATGTTCTTGGCTATAACCCTTTTTGAAACCAAACTGATGGTCTGGTGTGGAACAAGCTTGATTCATATCGTCAATCACCAACAGTTCAAACAACTTACACACAATCGGCGAAACAGTACAGTAGCCGGTAAGAACTACAACTACTTTTATTTTTCCCCTTCTTAGGAACAGGGGTAATAACACCTGCACAAAATATATCTGGAACTATTCCACAATTAAAAATCATTTGATACAGCAGCTCCAGATGGTGAACTAAAAGTTCAGTACCGTAAAGTAAGTGCAAGCCGCATAGCTCATCAATCGATTGTTTCTTTTTCACTTTCTTTATACAATCACGGATATTTGAAGCAGTTACAGTAAAACCTAGGTCACGAGAACTTCCACAAAGAGCTTCGTCTAGTTGAGCCGAGAAACTGTCCTCTAGGAAAGGATCGGCCGGTGAAAATTCACTAGTAAAACAATCGGTCCACTGCTTTTCACTTGGGAGTACAGGCAAAGAGGGATCACTAGCTGCTTTCTTTTTATTCAAAAATTTCCAAATTTCATTGGGATTATCATTCAGTCGCTCAGATAAACTGTCAATTACAGTAGTCTTATGCTTAGTCAAGGCTTTAGAAAACTTACGCTTTGTAAACACCATAGTTTCATATACAGGTCCGGAGCGTGGCCTCTCACATTCATTCCATGTTACTTAGAACCAAAACTTAGATTTGTGACACGCAGCCACAAGATCGGGGTTCAGTGACCACATGGGCACTTCTGACGCAACACGAACCCTCCGACGAAGTACAGCTAAGGCGTCTGCACTACGTAGAGCATGAGTAATCTCTGAGCAGTAAATATTCAGTAGGATTCGTTTTTCACTTTGAGGTATATCCAGGTTTATTCGAAGTAGCTGAAATGGCACTTATATTTTGGATAGAATATCGTCTAGCATGGACATGTAACCAGCGGTGTCGATTTTGCCCCAATCAGATTTGTAAAACCACTTTGTTTTGACTCTACTGTTGATGCAAGTTGGCTCCACTTCAAACTTACAGGTAAGTGGGAAGTGATCGAAAGCGGAAACACCAGTGTCCACGTGGCTCAAACCTACTGGTCTGATGCCATCACAATAGAGAAAAAAGTCTAGAGAGCTGGTGGAACCCGAGTTATGTAGGTAGGTAAAATCGTGGTCATTGTCAACGACTTGAAACCCAGGTAAAGCAGGTAGGAGCAACTGTGACCTAGCGTTAGAACTTGCGGCCACGTTGCAGTTGAAATCACCAGCTATTATGATATTACCAAATTTGTCACAATAATCATGAAGAACTTTCATGAGTTTAGCACAGGCGCTGCTGAATCGCTCCTCAGACGCCAGGTCACGATAATCAGTCGGCAGATAAACAGAAAATATACAAGTCTGGCCGACTTTTACAGCAACGAAGTGTTCGTTTTCCGCAATTAACTCAGCTGATCACCGTGAACTCAAAAGTGCTGCAACGTCCCCAAGGGGCCTCCCTCTTCCGGATCGAACTGCAGGAACTACAAAAACACGGATACTGTCATTGCATTTCAGTAGGCACACAGAGTTGGACGTTAGAAAATGTTCTTGTAAGCAGAGTATATCATTGGAGCAGAGTTGGCTTTCTAAGAATGGTAATTTCTCAATGATAGCCCCATTTACGTTCCATGTACAAACTCTAACGGGAGAATTCGTCAATTGTTACTCAGGAGCGCCTTTCATACTTGGCACTTGATGCTATAGCATGGGTGATCAGTAGAACTACAGAGCGCACACTTCATAACACCAGAACAGGGACTGTATTTTGAATTACTGTGATCACCGGCACACCAAGAACAACAGGCAGAGTTCTTACAAACTTTTGCGGAATGTCCATATTGTTGACAGTTGTAACAGTGCATAGGAAGGAACCTGTATTCCTCAATTTGGTGCCTCTTAAAACCAAAAACAATAGGGTTCATACAGGCTCTCTCTAAATCAGCATCCTGTTCAAACGCTAGTTTGTATGAACGAGTCTGACGTATCTTCTCAGCTTTCACACAGTTCCGAATCATCGCACATAAGTCCAAGTCGGAAATGTCATCAGGCACGTGACGAATCATGCCTAAAAGTAAGGGGGCTTTCAGTTTCGCATCTTGAGCAGAATTCGCAAGGGAGGCTCCAGCTTTCTTATCGTCCCACACAATACGCCATTCTTTCCAAAGAGGTTTTAAGTCAAGAATGTGTGAGCAAAATGCACTGTCAGCAAGACTTTCAAGATAATCTTTACGCTGCGCAGGTTTATCAAGCCTTTTTGGTGGCTGCTTTAGGATGACCGAGTAAGTTGGCTTCACGACCGGAGTCAGAGGGGGACTCGGACTTTGTACTACTGATAGGCTCTGTGCTGTTAGTGATGTCAAACGTTCTTTAAGATCTACAATAGCACTGCAAACTTCATTCATTTTTCTGGTGAGTATGGCTGTTATCTCTCTATGGATAATCGGGATCTCATCAGGCACATATATGACAAATTTGGGAATACTAGTCTCGTTGCATGTTCGAACAGCTTTTACCAGATCTAAGACAATGTCCTGAGGTTTCGAGTTTTTCGATTCAGGTGACGCACGTGTCGACATTCCAGCAAGAAGCCAAATCAATTCTTTGGCTTTCGCCAGAGCATCCTGCTTATAATACTGAACAGCTTTAGCCAAAACGTCATCACTTTTGTTCCTCGCTTTGACTGCACGAGTCACAAAGTTCAGAATTGGATTGTAAACAAGTTCCTCGCCTTTCTTCGTAGAACCCATGCCAGATGCCGGCGCTTATCGGAATGAAATTGCTCAGAGTCTGAAGTTACTGAAATCACCCAGGAACAAGGGAAGCGTAAGGACCCCCTCACCTATTCCCCGCAACTTACGTGTAACTGAATACCGGCGGGTACAGTACGGCGCTTCCGGGGGGTTCCTTCCCCTATACAGAATACAGAATACAATAGTCTATACAGAATACAATGGTCTATACAGAATGAAACACACCATCAGATTCAGCGTATCAGAGGACACTGCTATAGAAGTTTCAAGCTCCTATCTACAAAAATGTGGAATTTTGTATTTTTTGCCAGAAGACAGATCACGGATACGTCTTCATTTGTTTTTTTGTTGTTTTTTTGCCAGGGGTAATTGTATCGACCCAATGGTCCTAAAATGTCGCGAGAGGGCTCATTCTAACTGATTAAAAGTTCTAGTGCCCATTCTAAGGGACCAAATTGGTGGGCATCTAGGCCCCCTCCCACGCACATTTTTTCCCAAAGTCACCGGATCAGAACTTTGAGATAGGCATTCTGTTCAACTTAGTCGAAAACCTAATAACTATGTCTTTGGGGACGACTTAATCCCTCACATTTCCCGGGAGAGGGGCTGCAAGTTACAAATTTTGACCATTGTTTACATATAGCAATGGTTATTATGAAGTATACAGACATTTTCAGGGGGACTTTTCACGTTGGGATGGGGATGGGTCAGAGGGAGGGGTTTGCGTAGGAGGATCTATCCATGGAGGAATTTTTCACGAGGGAAGAGAATTCCCATCAATGGGGCACAGGATTTTCTAGCATTATTAAAAAAAAACAATGAGAAAATAAATAAATACAAAAATTTTTCACCGGGAAGTAATGAGTAGTATTAAAACTTAAAACAAACATAAAATATTACGTATATAAGGGGATTCGTCTCCTCTACTATACCTCGCTCTTTACGCTAAAGTATTTTCAGCAATTTAGCAATACGGCCTTTGTGATTTAGGGGTCATTCTTTAAAATTTGGGATAAAATCCAAGCTTTAGTGTAAAGAGCGAGGTATTGACGAGGGGGCAAACCCCCTCACATACGTAATGAAATACACAAATACAGAAGTTAATTACGTAAGTTAATTCGTAAGATATGTATGTTTATTACTAACAAGAACGTTCGTACAAAAAATACAAAAAAATCTAGTTGCATTTTTAAGTAACCAAAAATTGCCTGGCAACTAGGCCTCCTCCTCCACCCCTTTTTTTTATCAAAATCATCCGATCAAAACTATGAGAAAGCCATTTAGCAAAACCAAAAATTAATGTGCAAATTTCGTTTTAATTATTCATGTGCGGTGAACCAAAATCAAAACATGCATTAATTCAAAAACGTTCAGAAATTAATTAAAAAACAAGATTTTTTAACTGCAAGTAAGGAGCGACATTAAAACTTAAAACGAACAGAAATTATTCCGTATATGAAAGAGGTTGTCCCCTCTGCAACGCTTGGCTCTTTACACTAAATTCTTTTTTATTGTTTTAAAAACTAGAAGTGTGATAAAGAGTCAAACTTTAGCGTAAAGAGCCAGGCATTGCAGAGAGGACAACCCCTTTCATATACTGAATAATTTCTGTTCGTTTTAAATTTTAATGTCGCTCCTTACTTGCAGTTAAAAAATTGTTTTTTTATTTAATTGAGCACAGAAAGAGAGAGTTTACTTGCAAAAATGCTGTGACTGAAATATATTTTGTTATTTTACTTGCTTAAAAGTCCATACAGGAAAATCATCAGGTTTTGCGTTCTTCTTACGGGCTCAAAACTTGTCATAGTAATAACAGGTTAAAAAAGCGGATTTATTTTGCCTCTGTCTCTGACATCTGTTTAAGGAATAATGCAATTGGCATAAAAGTTCAGCAATTTATTTCACGAAAATAAACCAATGGAATTAAACACACTTTTTAGCATGGAAGAATAGGAGAACAATCGTTTGTTTCCTCTTTACGTTTAACCATTAGATGCGATAAGTTTGTGATCATAAAAAAGAATGACTAATAAGTGTATTCAAAGCAGTGGCGGTTCTGGCCTCTCTTGGGGGTATAATATTACCTAAAGCCCTCCCCCTGTCTCCCACAAGATTTCCGAGCCAAATTAAAAAAAATATTTATTTATTAACAAAATTACATTCAATTTATTAATTATTTAATAATTTATTTTTCGATTATTTTTCAATTTCTCATTAAATCAAATAATTATTTTTAACTATTCTAATTTCATTATTTTAATTGTGATTGTTGATTATTTTTATTTTTTTAGTTACAATTTACAAATAATTCTCATTTATTAACCGTGTCCTCTACTCAATGCGTCAATTTCAAATTATTATAATCGTTAGACAGTGAATTTGAACTTTGGCCCCCCTAAAATTTGTGTGCCCGGGGAAAGTGGCCCATCTGTCCCCCAAAAACCTCGTGTGATCCATGGCACAACTAGGTCGACCTTTATTGGCCCTTCTTTACGGTCTATTTAAGTAATATTCAAAGTAGGTGTGAAGTCTTTTGAGTGATGCAACACCATACGTCACTCAATTTTTTTTTCTTTATCTGTGAACCCGACCTTGGTAGTAAACACGGGTTTACAAGGTATAAGCGGACTTGTTCAAAACGAGATATTGTTCTTCAGTCTGCGATCTCGCGGTGACGCTGATTTGTTTTAAATTAATAATTTCCAGATTCTGGATCAGCATCTGCCCTGAAAAAATCTCTACTTTTGGATATTGTGTATTTCACATTCAACCAGGTACAGTTCATTGTTTTGTTTGTTAAATGATAATCTTGCACTGAGCAAGGTGTATCCTGAATTTTTGTTGGGGAGGGGAGTGAGTTTAGACAATAAATTTTTATTTTTCACACAAATAAAAATGGTTCTCTGTTTCTTGATTTCGTCACAGTTGATTCGATTCACGGGTATATGGGTTGAAAGCAGAATGATGCATAGCAATGTGCTTGGGAGATATATGATCTGGGCTATATGTTTGTACATTAGGGGGGGGGGCTGTGGGTAAGGTACATTGTAATTGAATTCAAAATGTGTCAACCGCAACTTTTCTGCATATTATGAAGTAAGAATTTTTTCTTAACATTTTCTATTCCTGTATTAAAGGCTTATGCCTAAAGGATGCATCGAAAATTTCAAAATATGATTTTTTTTCATAGTCAGACAAACATTTTGTGGTGAGGAGGATCAAACCTGGTATGGCCTAGGTAATCAATACAGCCTTGGTGCAGATTCCTTTTCTGAAGGGAAGACCTTAATAACATTAAATAAAAAAACAAGTTTTTTAAATGAAAGTAAGGAGCAACATTAAAACTTAAAACGAACAGAAATTACTCCGTATATGAAAGGTGCTTTTCCTCCTCAACACCTCGCTCTTTACGCTAAAGTTTGACTCTTTCTCTTAACTCTATTTTTAAAACAGTAAGAAACTTTAGCGTAAAGAGCGGGGCGTTGAGGAGGAAAAGCCCCTTTCATATACGGAGTAATTTCTGCTGCTCCTTACTTTCATTTAAAAAAACTTGTTTTTTTATTTAAATTAAATAAAAAAACAAGTTTTTTGAAATGAAAGTAAGGAGCAACAGAAATTACTCCGTATATGAAAGGGGCTTTTTAGTTCGTTCTCACGAACTGATTGAAAAGAATAATTGTCTAGCATTCGCTTTCCCATTCAATACTGTTTCCAAATATAATGTCATTGCCGTAACAATTGTCCTACACCCCACTCCCACTAATGGGCCGAATGAACCCTAGACTATGTACAAAAACGTAGTTTCTGTTGGTTTGCATCATTTTTTGGGTAAATTTTCCGATACATGGATCATTGGACAGCTAAGGAATTTACATACCTTTAGAATCACAGTTTCCTTTTGAACCTGAACATAATGTTCATTTCCATTGCAGGTTACAATATCTTAATGGCCATGTATGCACACTACACACAGTACCATTTCTGGCCTCTCTTGCGTCCGGGGGAAAATCCTCATTAGCCCCATCCCCCGGTCTCTCAAAAATTTTCAAACCAAATTTTAACAAAATTTCTATTCATTTGAATTTGAGATTTCTTACTTTAGCCTCTGCAAAATTATTAATTACCTCGGCCCAATCAATTGTTTATAATTCTACTTGTTCTAAAATCAATTAAATTTGGTCTAGTTACTTTTATTTTCAAAGAATGGTAATGAAGATACGGAAAAAATTAAAATTTCCGATTCAGTTTGCTTACACTTTTTACCAACTCCATCTTCTACTTTGTTTTAATAAAAATAAAGTTAAAAAAAATTACAAAATCATTCTAACCGTTAGATTATTTATTTAAGATTTTGCACTCTAAGATTTTACCAAAATAGCGACGAAGACCACATTGCCTTTCCATAACAAACAAATACAACGTAGAAACAATAGGGAAAGTTTTTTCAAGACAATGGAAATTATTTATGTAGATATTTCGGCCCTATGTCCAAGGGCCGTCTTCAGCAGAATACAATACTATATATATATATATATAAAAGAACTTACATCAAATTGTGAGAATTAAAACTGAATATAAAAACACTTATTAAAACATTTTTTTTTAAATATAGCCCTAGCATCCTTACTTCAGCGAAGTTCAACCAGGACTGGCGAAAAGAATGAAATGAAGAAATATAAACTCATTCAAACTAAAGAGAAATAAAATGATTAGATGCAATTTCTTAAAGCTAATCTTGCTTGTTTAGCAGCCTGTCTCAAAGGCCTTTTCGTAGTTGGTTCAGTAATATTATAAATTGGTTTAGTAAAATATTTTGTTAGATCATTTTTAATTAAATTTGAGTATAAAGAATTTAGTGAGTATTCCCCCAAGTCCCTGTTCAAAGAAATATTTTTATTTATTTTGAGATTAATTTCAATTGATTCTCGAACCACCTGTTTTATTCCCAAATCATTACTAATGAGTGAAGAGTTTTCAAAAAGTATCATGTGGGACGGATTATTAAATATATGCCAACCTAGAGCAGAATCAAAGGAGTTGTTGGAACCATTTGAAATTAAGGCCTTGTCTATGTCATTTTTATGCTGTTGTAAACTTTTGTCTAGATTCTGATGGGTCCTGCCGACATAGTATTTTCCGCAATCACAGGGTATTTGATAGACTCCTCTTTGGCGAGTAACTGGGGTCTTATCTTTACCCGAATTTAAGAAATTGATGATTTTAAAATTATTAGTAAAAACTACTTACAGATTATTTTTTGTGCAAATATTGCACAAAAAAACTATTGTTTCTACGTTGTATTTGTTTGTTAAGATTTTACCGCCCATAACACATGTCCCCTCTGCCCCCTCCACTAAAACTGCCTCTGCCTATGCACTGAATATTCCATGCATCACTATTTTCTTCAAACTGATTTAACGGTTTATCAAAACAATGGAAATTCATTGCATAAATACAATTCAGGGTATAGCCTATAATTGATCATTAAAAGGGGTGGGGTTTATGATATTTGTCTCGGAAATGAATGTTACACTTAGAATCAGGATTAAATTAATTCTGATTCTTAAGGTATGTCTGTTTCTTAGCTATATCATTAATCAATGAATCGAAAAAGACTGCAATCGTTGAACTTATTTCGGTAAAATTCTAGTTAATTGACTTCTTGCTATCTCAGAAAGGGTTTAGGTTAGGAAAATTAAACTTTCAGAAATGGGTCTAAAGGCTGAAGTATGTCCTGGGAAGGTATTTCAAAGTACCCACCTCCACTCCTTCTCCCTCACAAGGGCCCTGAAATTTGCCTACATGACAGGTTTTTGCCTACCTATTGAAATTTTGACAAAACAACATTTTACCTTAATTTTCAGTTACTAGTTGCTTCTTCTCTACCTTTGGTTCTGAAAATGCAGTCCCTGTTATTTGAGTAGAATTTTGAGCCATATCAATGTTTTTTTTTTCAAAATTTAGAAAATGAATTTGCGTATCTTTAAAACCTTATAAAATGGAATTGAGCAAAGTTATGAAGCTGGAAACAATTTTGTTGTACTTCAATTAAGCAGAAGATCTATTTTGCAAGGTTTCACTTTTATAACACACATATTTTAAAAGGTCATCAAAGGTCAGGGCTCTCTAGAGAGAGAAGGAGTGGAAGTAGTTGCTTCAAAATACCTTCCCGGGACATACTTTCATCTGTAGATTCATCCCTGAAAGTTTTATTTTCCTAACCTAAACCCTCTCTGAGATAGCAAGAAGTCAATTAACTAGAATTTTACCCTTGTTTCTCATCAACATTTGGCTCATAATACGAATTATTACCGATTAGAAAAGTAAAATCAGCAGTTTGTATATAAGATTGGGTTAAATAAGGCCAGCGGCGGTTCTGGATTTTCTCGTACCTGGAGTAAAATGTTGATTAGCCCCCTCCCCCCCACTATCGCCCACAAAATTCTAAGGCCGAATTTTAATAAATTTGTCATTTTACCATATTTATTTTCTATTTATTAATTAATTAATAATTATTATTGTATCATTATCATTTTTTATTTATTTTCCTTTTATTAATTACCTAATAATTTACAAGCTATTTTATTTTAATAAAAATAAAATTACGAAGCAATTATAACCGTTAGATTATTTATTTAAGATTTTACGCCCCTAAAATTTCTACGCCCGCTAAAACTGCCTCTGAGTCTGGCTCAGAGGCAGTTTATTTGAGGCAGATATTTGAGGAGGCAAATATCACAGTAGCGACCTTCACGTTATTGTTTTGTTCTCAAACTGATTCTTTCAAAAAAAAAAAAAAAATAAATAAATAAATTCGCACAAGAATGCCAGTTCTTTGATCTCAGCCTGGGACTAAATACTCTGTTAAACAGATACACAATCATGAGCGGAACCAAAATTTTTACTCGGGAGGCGTAAAAGGGAGACAGCCGGGATTACAATTAAATGGCAAAATTTTAGAAAGTCTTTTTTGTGTTTTTTATAAGAATTTATAAAAATTTTAAAATCCGATTTTTGGAATTTAGTTCATTTTAACAAGAACAGATCTTTCAGCTTCGAAATGTCTGAATTGCATATTGCAAGCCCCCTCACTAATTCGATTGATGAAACCTGAGAAGTCCTTAGGGCTTTTCCTGGTCCAGAACCCAAACGCCTATAATTCATTTTTGCATGGACTGTGTTTTGATTTGAGATAATCACGCTCTCCTTATATAATCACGCTACCCCCGTACATTTTCATCCACGCCACAGTTTTCAAAACTTGTTGGGGTCCACTTCTTTTAGGCGACAAGCTTGCTACTTGTCCCTGTAAAAAAGACCCAGCAACTGAAACATCGATTCGACGCCCTTTGCGCCAAAAATGGCTCTGGAGAATCCTTTTCTTTTTTTGGGAGGGGGAGGAGTCCACTTAGATAGAACATAGGGACCGTTTTCTTTAATTTGTTTATTTATTGGTTTGGATATAAAAGTTTTTAAATTCAAAATTTTATGGTATCGGGTATTTTTGTTTTAATCATGGCCCATAAAGGCTTTCATTGTTAGTAAATAGCATACCGCATCATTGCATCATATTCTTTTTAAATATTTAAGAATAAAAGGCCCCGAATTGAGGCCCTTTAGTAAAATAAAAATCCGAACGGCAACCCATATCTCTAATTCTGAGTTTCCAATAAGGCCGATGATGGGGTTTCAGTTTTTGCTGGATTTATAGAATTAAGTGTTTTTTTTTTTACTCCTGGTAAAATTGTTATTTGAGGTTAAGTGAAATTTTCATTAAGATAAAAGTAAAATGATGATTATCTATCAAAAACATGTCATGGTAAAACTCTTATGCTATTATGCCAAAAATCCCCTTGGTTCAAGCCTCTAGTAATCTAAAACTAAACTGGGTATTAATATCTTGCTATATCTCTTTTAGTTTATTTTTTTATTGGGGTATTTTGTTATGACAAAAATCTAGTATGTTTTGACAAAGAAAGTAAGGTCTTGTGAAGTATCTACCTTTCCCCTTCGAATGGCGTCGGGTTTTTATAAAATTTGGAAAAACTTGTGTCGTAGAAGCAAAACTTATAAAACTTGCACAAATATAAAATCTAAAGAAAGTATTTTAATTCCCTACCCCCCTTCGTTAAATCCTACTTTATAAGGTTCTAAAAAATTTGTAAAAATGTGTCTCAAATTTGAAGAAAGGGTGTGAAATCAAACTACAATTAGAATAGATGTGTTTTCAAACAGTTCGTGGTAACGATCTGTAAGTAAGAAGCCACCCGGCTCAATAGTAACCGAAAATGTAAAAAACAGAATTTTGATAATAATAGATCATCAAAAGAATGGGGGTTTTATACTGATTTTGTATATATAAGTTTCATTAATTTTAGTCTTACCAATCAAAAGTTACGACACTGAGAAAATTTGCCTTCTTTTCGAAAAAAGGGATAAATACCCCCCAAAAGTCATAGAATCTTACGGAAAATAACACCATCAGATTTAGCGTATCAGAAAACCCATATGTAGAGGTTTCAAGCTCCTATCTACAAAAATGTTGGACTTTTGTATTTTTTGCCAGAAGAAAGGTCACGAGTGCGTGTTATTTGTTTGTGTTTATCCCCAGGGGTGATCTTATCGACCCAGTGGTCCTAGAATGTTGCAAGAGGACTCATTAAAACTTAAATTAAAAGTTCTAGTGAATTTTCAAGTGACCGAAAATTGGAGGGCAGCTAGGCCCCCTCCCACGCTCAATTTTTCCCAAAGTCATCAGATCAAAATTTTGAGACACCATTTTGTTCAGCATAGTCAAAAAATCTAATAACTATGTCCTTGAGGACGACTTAATCCTCCACAGTCCCCAGGGGAAGGGCTGCAAGTTATGAAGTTTGCTCATTGTTTACATATAGTATTGGTTATTGGGCAGTATACAGACGTTTTTAGGAGTATTTTTTCTGGTGGGGTCGGGGGCGAGAGTTATGGGGAAGGATTTTTCTATGAATTAATTTTTCTCATGGGGGAAGATAATTTTCCATGAAGGGGGCGCCGGATTTCCTAGCATCATTTAAAAACGATCAGAAATTAAATAAAAAAAACAAGTTTCTTCAACTGAAAGTAAGGAGCAACATTGAAATTCAAAACGAACAGAAATTATTACGAATATAAGAGGTTTGGTCCCCTCGTCAATACCTCGCCCTTTACGCTAAAGTATTTTAGTACTTTCAAAGAGCTATTTATTCTAATTAAATGGCCTTTGTGATTCAGGGGTCATTCTTAAAAAATAGGAACAAAATTCGAGCTTTATCGTAAAGAGCGAGGTATTGACGAGGGGCGAACCACCTCATATACATAATAATTGCTGTTTATTTTAAGTTTTAATGCTACTTCATACTTTCACTTGAATTTTTTTTTTATTTAACTAAAACCTTGATTCAAAGAAAAGTATACTCCTAGGTTCTCGAAATTCTTTTCTTACTCGTAAAAATATAACAAAAATGCATATTTTTATGCGTCTTTTAAAGTTTTTACCCCCCCCCTAAAGACTCAAACAAAATCGTTGTAATTTTTCCCCAAGAGTTAAGATGTGTTTCCTTCGTTGAAATTTCCTTCATTGAAATTGTTGAAATTTTTCCCCAAAAGTAAAGAAATGTTTTCTAAGTCTTAGAAATTCGAAAGGAGTAGATATGGGAGCTATAAAACATCTTAATGAGGCAGATCCATTTCCGTAAGTTTTCTTCGCCTAAGTCGACTACTTTTCAAGATACTAAAAGCCAGAGCCGTCAAATTTTTGGGAAGTTCTTTCGAAGGAAATTGTTGATTTTTTTTTAATTTTCAGCTTCTTATAACCTGTTTCAAGTTTAAAAAATCCAAATAAGTCTATATATAGACTCTAAGGCTATGTAAAACTTTGGAGCTTTTTATCCCTAACTGAGGCCTTGACATATGCTGTCCGTTTGCTCAGGTTCACAGAAATAAGCCAAACTGCATAATTTTAGGGATCCAGTCTTAGGGGTATATATATATATATATATATATATATATATATATATATATATATATATATATATATATATATATATATATATATATATATAACCGGAACGGATCCACTCTCTTTGGGGTAGTCGGGGGGGGGGGGGTTAATTCTGAAAAATTAGAAAAAATGAGGTATTTTTAACTTACGAACGGGTGATAGGATCTCAATTAAATTTGATATCTAGAAGGATGTCGTGTCTCAAAGCTTTCATTTTAAATCCCGACCGGATCTGGTGAAATTGGGGGGAGTTTGGGGGGAACCTAAAATCATGGAAAACGCTTAGATTGGAGGGATCGGGATGAAACTTGGTGAGAAAAATAAGCAGAAGTCTTAGATACGTGATTGACGTAATTGGAACGGATCCGCTCTATTGGGGGGGGGGGGGGTTAATCCTGAAAAATTAGAAAAAAATGACGCATTTTTAACTTACGAAGGAGTGATCGGATCTTCATGAAACTTCATATTTAGACGGATTTCGTAATTCAGATATCCTATTTTAAATATCCATCGGATCCAGGGTCATTTGGGGGGGGGGAGTTAGGGGGACCGGAAATCTTAGAAAATACTTAAAGTGGAGAGGTCTGGATGAAACTGGATGTGAAGAATAAAAACCTGTCTTAGATACGTGACTGACATAACCGGACCGGATCTGCTCTCTTTGGTGGAGTTTGGGGGGAGGGGTAATTTGAAAAAATGAGGCATTTGTAACTTACGAACGGGTGACCTGATCTTAATGAAAAATGATATTTAGAAGGATCTTGTGCTTTAAAGCTCTAATTTTAAATTCCGACCAGATCCTGTGACATTGGTGGGAGTTGGAGGCGGAAACCGGAATTCTTGGAAAATGTGAAAATTGGGGTATTTTTATCTTACGAATAGGTAATCGGATCTTAATGAAACTTGATATGTATAGAAGTATCTTATGTCTCAGGTGCTCCATTTTCGACTCGAATTGGATCCGGGGACACAGGGGGTTGATGGAGGGAAACAGAAATCTTGGAAAACGCTTAGAGTGGAGAGATCGGGATGGAACTTGATGGGGAAAATAAGCACAAGTTCTAGATACGTGATTGACATAATTGGAACGGACCCGTTCTGTTTGGAGGAGCTTGGGGGGTGTTCATTTGGAAAAATTAGAAAAATTGAGGTATTTTTAACTTAAGAAAGGGTGATCGGATCTTAATGAAATTTGATATTTAGAAGGAGTTCATGTCTTAGAGCTCTTATCCCAAATCCTGACCAGATCTGTTGACATTAGGGGGAGTTGGAGGGGGAAATCTTGGAAACACTTGGAGTGGAGAAATCGGGATGAAGCTTGGTGGATAGAATAAGCAAATGTCCTTGATACATGATTGATATGACCGTACTGGATTCGCTCTCTTTGGGGGAGTTGGGGAAAGGGTTCAGTGATATGGCGAGTTTGGTGCTTCTGGACGTGCTAGGACGATGGAAATTGGTAGGCGTGTCAGGGAGCTGCACAAATTGACTTGATAAGGTCGTTTTCCCAGATTCGACCATCTGGGGGGCTAAAGGGAGAGGAAAAATTAGAAAAAATGAGGTATTTATAACTTACGAGTGGGTGGTCGGATCTTAATGAATTTTGATATTTAGAAGGACATCGTGACTCAGAGCTCTTATTTTAAATCCTGACCGGCATTAAGCCTCTGATTTTCCTTTTAAATCAATCTATTGATTCTTAGTATTTTGTTAGAGCTCATGCCTCGTCACAAGTGCCATATGAGCTCTTAGCTCTTGTTTTTCAAAGTTTAGGGTTTTTCAACCTAATGTGTTCAATCAGCTTTACTGATCAAAAGCTGCTTTTAAGGGGCAAAGACTTGCAGTTTCCTTGTAGTTCTGTAAGTTATCTAAATCATTGTAAATAGTTTTACCATATATGAATTTGAGACTGTTATTCTTCCTCGCTTATAATTTCAAGATCATTCAACTTAAACTTGATCTTCTAAATAGATTATTCATCTGAATAAAAAAAAGAAGATATAACTTCTGTAAAATAATGTAATCATCCGGTATTTTGCGATGAACCCAAGGGGTCAAACACTCTCAATCCATATAAATCAGAGACTCCAGGGTATAGGTACAGCTAGGAATTGGGTACTGGTGCAGCCATTTTATCTTTGCTGGGAGGGGGCCCTAACTACCGAAGCTGTCATTTTATACCAACTATTCAATCAAAATCTGGCTTCTTCATGCAATTAAATAAAAAAAAACAAGTTTTTTGAAATGAAAGTAAGGAGCGACATTAAAACTTAAAACGAACAGAAATTACTCCTTATATGAAAGGGGCTTTTCCTCCTCGACACCCCGCTCTTTACGCTAAAGCTTTTTGTTGTTTTAAAAAGTAGAGTTGCGAGACAGAATCGGGGTGTCGAGGAGGAAAAGCCCCTTTCATATAAGGAGTAATTTCTGTTCGTTTTAAGTTTTAATGTCGCTCCTTACTTTAATTTCAAAAAACTTGTTTTTTTTTATTTAATTTCTGAAAGTTTTTGAATTAATGCATGTCTGATTTTGGCTCTGCGTACATAAATTATTAAAATGAAATTTGCATATTAATTCTTTTTTTGGCTAAATGGCTTTCTGTTAGTTTTGATCAGACGATTTTGAGAAATAAGGGGTGGGGAAGGAGGCCTAGTTGCCCTCCAATTTTTCGGTTACTTATAAAGGCAACTAGAACTTTTAATTTTTAACGAACGTTTTTATTAGTAAAAAATATACGTAACTTAATAATTAACTTATATGAGGGGGTTTGTCCCCTCGTTAATACCTCGCTCTTCACACTAAATCTTAAGTTGTGTCCCATTTTTTTAAGAATGACCCCTGAATCAGAAAGGCCGTAGAATAAATAGTTGAAATTACTAAAAATAATTTAGTATAAAGAGCGAAGTATTTATCTCCTTCTAAATACCTCGCTCTTTATGCTAAATTATTTTTAGAACCCCTCATATACTTAATAATCTCTGTTCGTTTTAAGTTTTAATGCTTCTCCTTACTTTCAATTGAAAAAACTTTTTCATGTTTATATTTTCATTGTTTTTTTTATAGTAATGCTACAAAGTCCTGCGCCCTTTTCATTGAAGTTCTCTTCCCCCAGAAATATTCCTCCAAGGAAAGATCCTCCCATATAGCCCCCTCCCCTGAACACCACACCCAAACCAAAAAAATCCCCCTGATAACGTCGGTACACTTCCCAGTAACCATTACTGTATGTAAACATTGTTCAAAGTTAGTAACTTGCAGCCCCTCCCCCAGGGACTGTGGGGGGTAAGTCATCCCCAAAGACATAGTTAATATGGTTTTCAACTATGCGGAACAAAATGGCTATCTCAAAATTTTGATCCGTTGACTTTGGGAAAAAATGAGCGTGGGAGGGGGCCTAGGTGCCCTCCAATTTTTTCGGCCACTTAAAAAGGGCACTAGAACTTTTCATTTCCGTTAGAATGAGCCCTCTTGCAACACTCTAGGACCACTTGGTCGATACGATGACCCCTGGGGAAAAAAACAAAAAAAACAAACAAATAAACACGCACCCGTGATTAGTCTTCTGGCAAAAAATACGAAATCCCACATTTTTGTAGATTGGACCTTGAAATTTTTCTGTTGGGTTCTCTGATGCGCTGAATGCGATCGTGTGATTTTCGTTACGATTCTATAACTTTTAGGGGGTGTTTCCCCCTATTTTCCAAAATAAGGCAAATTTTCTCAGGCTCGTAACTTTTGATGACAAAGACTAAATTTGATAAAACGTATATATTTGAAATCAGCATAAAAATCCGATTCTTTTGATATATCTTTTAGCATCGAAATTCCGTTTTTTAGAGTTTCATTTACTATTGAGCCGGGTCGCTCCTTACTACAGTTCGTTACCACGAACTGTTTGATTTTTCATATTTTGAGGGGGGATTTTAGAGCGCAAGAACCCTTTCTGAGATTACATCAATGCAGAGTTACATTTTTTGAATATATTTGGGGGGGGGGTGCAGACCCTTGAGATAGACCCAGCGATGCCTAAAGTTTGTTAGGTGACATAAGAATGACCTGCCACCTTAAACGTACCTTCATATTGTCAAATTACACAGGATCGGACTTCGGTTACACCCTAAGTCGTTTCATGGACAGATAAGACTTGAGGCAGGATCTGAGGCACGTAGCTGTGTCCACTTAGGATACATACATTAAGGCCATTCCGACGAATCAGGAAAGTACTGTTTTGTGTATAAGAATTGTGCTGAGTCTGATTATAATTTATTTTAACAGCCGAACTATATGAAAAACCGTTTAAACGACGAGATTGACCATGTTTCAGCTCAGTCCCAATCAGTATTTTAAGGAGATTTCTTTGTTAAAATTCAGATATGTTGAAGTAGTATCCGCATTTTGTGAAAGGGCAGATGAAAAGTCAGAGGAAAAGGTATCTATATACGTAAGAAAGTAGAGCTGGTTCTCAAGTGAGCAAACACTGTAGGAAGATCAAATATATGCAGCTGAAGTAATGACTTCATAATGCACAAGATATCTATATAAAAGGTATCTATATAAAAGGTATCTATATACGTAAGAAAGTAGAGCTGGTTCTCAAGTGAGCAAACACTGTAGGAAGATCAAATATATGCAGCTGAAGTAATGACTTCATAATGCACAAGATATCTATATAAAAGGTATCTATATAAAAGGTATCTATATAAAAGGTATCTATATACGTAAGAAAGTAGAGCTGGTTCTCAAGTGAGCAAACACTGTAGGAAGATCAAATATATGCAGCTGAAGTAATGACTTCATAATGCACAAGATATCTATATAAAAGGTATCTATATAAAAGGTATCTATATACGTAAGAAAGTAGAGCTGGTTCTCAAGTGACCAAACACTGTAGGAAGATCAAATATATGCAGCTGAAGTAATGACTTCATAATGCACAAGATATCTATATAAAAGGTATCTATATAAAAGGTATCTATATACGTAAGAAAGTAGAGCTGGTTCTCAAGTGAGCAAACACTGTAGGAAGATCAAATATATGCAGCTGAAGTAATGACTTCATAATGCACAAGATATCTATATAAAAGGTATCTATATAAAAGGTATCTATATACGTAAGAAAGTAGAGCTGGTTCTCAAGTGAGCAAACACTGTAGGAAGATCAAATATATGCAGCTGAAGTAATGACTTCATAATGCACAAGATATCTATATAAAAGGTATCTATATAAAAGGTATCTATATACGTAAGAAAGTAGAGCTGGTTCTCAAGTGAGCAAACACTGTAGGAAGATCAAATATATGCAGCTGAAGTAATGACTTCATAATGCACAAGATATCTATATAAAAGGTATCTATATAAAAGGTATCTATATACGTAAGAAAGTAGAGCTGGTTCTCAAGTGACCAAACACTGTAGGAAGATCAAATATATGCAGCTGAAGTAATGACTTCATAATGCACAAGATATCTATATAAAAGGTATCTATATAAAAGGTATCTATATACGTAAGAAAGTAGAGCTGGTTCTCAAGTGAGCAAACACTGTAGGAAGATCAAATATATGCAGCTGAAGTAATGACTTCATAATGCACAAGATATCTATATAAAAGGTATCTATATACGTAAGAAAGTAGAACTGGTTCTGAAATGAGCAAACACTGTAGGAAGATCAAATATATACAGCTTGAGTAATGACTTCATAATGCATAAGATGTCTGTAATAGTCAACACCAAACTTTTTCTTTCGATTGCAACCTAAGTGGTTTGTTTTGTTCTTGCGTTTTGTGGTGATTCAGTTAAGCCTTTGTTTATTCTGTGAAACAAGCACATTTGTTTGGCCTGTTGTCAGTAGGCTATTTCAAAGCAGGGCTGGTCAAACCCCGAAACTGCCGAATTTGTTAGACTTCTGTCCCACAAGAAGGATTACGTAATGTACTAGTATCTTATTTATATACATTTTGCACTAGACTAATCATGGATCGAGAAAAATATAAATTTTCTGCTAAAATCAAAATGAACGACTTCAGTGCCTGTTACTGACTAAATAATATTTTGGAAATTATGGTGCGTTTAAGACATTCAAAGATCTCGACCAACTCAATATTATCGAATCGGTTGCAGGGGTGTCAATTTAAGAAAATCTCGCAGGGAGAGGGACACTTTTTTCATAGCCAGAGGGCAACTTTTATTTCCTCACTGAAAATACCGAAATAAAGTGTTTTCCATGTAGATTCAAAAAAAAGTATTTTAAAAGTTAGGGGGAAGAGAATATAAGGGAAAACAGTTCTCTTGTTTTCTCTAACCCAAATTGACGTTCCTTCCTGGCATCGACATTTTATCGTTACAGTCTAGTATTATCACATTTTTGCTTATTGTACACTAGATGTCTGTGGAACTTCGTGAAAAAGGATTTTCTCGAGTTCCCTGTCTTGTTATTTGTGTATGGAAATAATCGTCATAACGTTGAGAAACTTCTTCCTTTTATTCTGCTGTGCAGTTTCCTTTCGTTTACACTTATGACAAATCAACTTTTGTCTTTCAACCTTCAAAGGCATCCTGCTTAGCTGCATGTTTCTGCTGTTGAATAGCAATTAGACCCTCGAAAAGCAGTTTTCCTTTTTCTTTTTTTTTCCCGGTTCAGTTTTCTATCATTTCTTAACGATGAATCTAACAAGCCTTTATCTTGCAACCTTCAAACTAACCATGTGCATTATAACACTATCGATTGCAACTGTTTCTATCTAACCTGATATGGTAAGGGATGCCAGGAGTATATGAGACAACTGAAGCCGTTGTTATTTCAGTGGGTACAGACTCCATGGTGTCACTGTTTTACGGCTACTATCAAAGAAAACAATGTATAGAGGATTGAATGCTTACATAAATGGCAGAAACGCTTTTTGTCAGTAAGACAGCTATAACTTCCCTACAATCTAATTGTCACTTAGCCTAGATACAGACCATGAAGAAAGTAAGTTATGTGGGAGATGAGCCAATGAATGTTGAAACAAAGAAATTATTATTATGAAATTATGAAATAAAACCAACAGAAATTATTACGTATATGAGTTTTTATTTTTAATGTTGGTCCTTACTTTCAGTTGAAAAAACTTGTTTTTTATTAAATTTCTGATCGTTTTTGAAATAATCCTGGGAAATACGGCTCTCCCTCCACGGGAAATTTCTTTACCCCATGAAAAATTCTTCCATGGAAAGATCCTCCCAAATCCCCCCTCCCCTTTACCGACATTCACCAGAAAAATCCCCCTGAATACGTCTGTATACTTCTCAATAACCAACACTATATGTCGACAATTGCCAAAGTTCATAACCTGTAGCCCTTTCCCCAGGGACTGTGGAGGGTTAAGTTATCCTCAAAGACATATTTGTTAAATTTTTCGACTATGCTGAACAAAATGTATAAAAAATGAGCGTGGAAGGGGGGCTAGCTGCCCTCCATTGGTTTTGGCCACTTAAAAAGGGCACTAGAACTTTATATTTCCAATGAAATGGCCCTCTCCTGATCACCCCTAGGAAAAAAATAAATACAAAATAAATAAACTCGAATCCCTGATATTTCTTCTGGAAAAGAAAAATGCTAAATTCTATATTTTTGGAGCTTGAAACCTCTAAAGTAGGGTTCTCTGGTATGCTGAATCTGATGAAAGGATTTTAATTAAGATAACATAATGTTTTGGGATATTTCTCCTTTTTTCAACAATTGAGAAGACTGTCTCAGGGTCGTAACTTTTGATGTGGATTTTACATAATTATGTTGAATAAGCATCAAAATTCGGTTCTTTTAATATATCTATGGTTATCAAGACTCTATTTCTTTTAGTTTCGGCTACTATTGAGCCGCATCTCTCCTTACTTACAGTTTGCTACCATGAACTGTTTTATCATGACGATACTTTAATTTAACTGGACCCTTCAATATAAAGATTATATATACTTTTTATGCACATAAGCATATAAGATTAAGACTTGTGATTATAAAATCTACTGAATATTATAAAAAAAATAATTCAGATACTTATGACGTACATTTCAGCGATCCTAGTGTAAACAAGGTGTGAGTAATATTTCCAACTTTCAATTTAAAGAGTCTGGCAGAGACTGGGGGTGAATAGATTTGTGACGCCCTCCAGCTACTTACATTGTGAAACCTTGCATTTTTCGAATTTTCAAAAAGGTAAGGATGTCTGCCTAAATAATAAAATGTGACATTCATATAACGGATGAGTACCTTTTCCACATGCGCTTTCTTTTCCTCATAGTGACGTCATTCGTGTTTGAATGGAATAAAACCAGAAACAAACCTTTTTTTAAAGGTTATTGGACTTAACCTGCCCATAGCGTATGTAATTTGGTTGTGATTTTTATAGAATATCAACCCGAATTAGGTATGGTTATGAATCTGAGCTGTACAATTTATCCCTAAGGTGTATTTCGCAATGACTAAGCGCATCGTTTCTACGTTTGACAGCTAATTCTGCGTTTCTCTAGATAACTCTCGACCGTTCCAGAAGCGTAATCTTGCCCCGGAACAGTTCGGAAGTTAAGAATTAAAGACCCGGGGACTCCAGAATTCCCTAAAACTGCATTTTGTGGAATTACCATATTCTGGAACGTGAGTGACTTTCCAGGAAACAGTTTTTCCCCTGGCTACAATTTCTTTCCCCTTTCCCCCAGACTACAATGACGTTCCAGAAGCGTAATCTTGCCCCGGGACGGTTTGGAAGTTAAGAATTAAACACCCAGGGAATCCTGAATTCCCTAAAACTGCGCTTTGTAGAAATGCCGAATTTTGGAACGTGAGTGACTTTCCACCAAAACGCTTTTCCCCATGACTATAATTTCTGTGGGGTGCAATTTTTAGGTTAAGAATGTACGTAAACTATTTTTTCTTTACAATTCACCATGACTTGGTAAATATTTCTATAGACCTACATTATTTTGTCTGATCCATTATCCTCTTATAGGCATTTAAATGCCAGACATTTATAAGTAGGGCTAGCTGTTCTATTTTCACTGAAAAGTCAAAAATTTCAAATGCTCTAATGTTTTCATGTAAAAGCCATATTTCTGGCTTCCAAAAATAATTAGGCGATAAGGCGTGGAAGATAGCTGATTGTGTCCCAGCGCACACACACGTATCTCACACATAAGTAAACACAGCCATAACTTCAAAAAGAGTTTAAAATAGTTTTCCCTGGCTGTAGTCTAGTTAGGGTAATGGGGTACAGTTGTTCTCGCGTGCAGTGTCTGTTAGAGCGCCTTTGAGATTAATACATACCTTACTTTTATAATCCTTGGGACATTAAATATAGAAAAGGGAGATTGCAAAAAATGACGTTATTCTGTTCGCTATAAAACCGGCTTAGGTGGGTGTTTCCGAGGAGGAGCTATTTGAAATCGGCGAAAGATGTAAATGCATTAACGTGTAAATGTCTCTCCCTTTTGAAAAATAAATCTTCCTCCCTCTATAGGGTGTCAGACATCATTGCTTGTTTTACTAATTACTAATTGCGCCTATTTTTTTAGCAGTCAGTAAATGTTCAAAGTCTGCTCACAGACATCCTGTAGTACCCACAGTCGGGAAGTGTCGATCCCTGCCAAAATTTTGGCGTTGAGTATTTATACCAATCATCGTGTCCAATCTAAAAACAAATATTATGTAAACAATCGTGCATTAACAAGAGGTTTAATTGCCTAGAATTGAAGTGTGCAATGATCTTGTTCTGCCGTCAGCAGTTTCGTCGACTTTGACAACCCACAAGGTTGTAACAGCAAAAACCAAATTGGCTGACCTTTCGAGAGAAACCAGAATAAAAGACATTGAACTTGACATTCGGATGGATCACTTTCACTTTTTTCCGATTGCCGATCCTTTTTGCTAAATTTTGCGGCTTTTTTCTGTGGTTTTGGCTGTGGTATGGGGTGGATAGCTCGATATTGTTTGTGGGAAATGTGGTTATAAATATTATACAGTTAAAATGAAGAGGTGACTTTTTCTTATCATGAGTGAACTTATTGATGGGCTAGCGAATGTATATCAAACTATTGTTTCTAGATGCGTGGAGCAAGATTGGGCAACATTTAAAACGAAAATATGCCAATTTTCAAGTTTTCAAGTAAAATTTGCTTAGAAAAACTAGCGGATTGGAAGAATTTAATGTGCAACCATCTGAAAGAAATGCCGAAAGATAGTTTAAATGTGCTCTTTCTGGCAAGACTATCTAACGGTATGATGTACGAAAGATCTGAGGCAGTCCCAGGGAATGAAAGAAAATTGTGCTTTTTTACAGCTGTGGTCAAGCAAAAAGCAGGACGGTTTTGGATGGAGCTGGTGGCGGTTCTGGCCTATCTTGCACCCCGGATAAAATCTTCATTTCCACCTCCTCCCTGTCTCCCAAAAATTTTCAAGCCAAATTTCAACAAAGTTTTTATTTATTAACAAAACTATTTCCAACTTGATTGTTCATTAGAATTTATTTTTATCATTATTATCTTGATTAAGTTATTATTATTATTTAATTGTTTTTAATTGATTTATATTTTACTAGTTAATTAATAATTCATTAATTACTTTCATTTATTAGCTATGCCCTCTGCTTTATTTTAATTAGAATTTTCTAAAATTACTTAATGATTATAACCCTTTAACTATATATTTAAAATTTTGCGCCCATTGCAAGTGCTCTGTCGCCCCCTAAAGTCTTCACTGGACGGAGTAGGAAGATGTAGGATACGGTGAAGGAGGAGTAGGAACCGCTGTTTCCTGATCACGCGACTTAGTGCTGGGATGAGCTGTTAGAGGATTTGAAACCTTCACCCCCCAAAAGATGTTTATCCGACTAACAAAAAACATAACAAGACTGAATCTAAACAGATTTTTGATACATGTTTCAAAGTTTTTTTTTTCATCCTCCCCCCAAATATATCCTGGATACGGCCCTGTCTTCTGGCACTAACAAGATTGGCAATTACAATGATGGCTGAATATGTCGATATATAAAAGATGAAATTTGCCTCATCGTGAAAATTGTGAAATTGTCAAACGAAAAAATGGTAAATGCTGATATTATTGACTTTAGCAAATTATTTCAGCGGTCAAATTGATTTTTTTTAAACAAAGATTTTAAACATTTATACATATTTTGATCATGCTTCCCTTTGCACAAAGGGAAGCTGGTTAAATGTTCTTCGGTTCGTATGTGAGGTTTAATGTCCAATTTTGAATATATAACTCTTAAGGCCTGATTTATTGAGAAAGACTCATTCCTATGCTTTCCTCATTTTTTAGGTCTCGTTAAGGAAGGGTGTTAACTCTAGTTAACAAAAGAGGAATAGGCAAGATTTTCTTGTTATGGCTGCTGTAGCAGCTGTTGCCTAGTGAAAAACGAACTCCTGCCCATAGCGATCGAAAATGTAAAAATATGTTTTTTTTTAATACTATCAACTATGGAAAAAGTACGATTTGAAACTGACTCAGGAAAAATAGTCTGAAACCCCTTGCATTACTATCCTGTTCATCCAATCTCCAAGAACGGTAAAAAGCTGTTGAGTACACTCATGCAGAGGTTTTAGGTATAAAATCCCCCACAAGGCCCTCTTAATCTTTTTAACACTTTTCGTGCTGGGTGAAAATAGAGTTCCGTGAACACAATTCCTTTTCAGTTGCTTCTGTTCACTTTATTATATTCTCTGGATGTTAATCATTCAACTACGCCCGATGGGTAAGTTAATAGATGGCCAATGTTTACACCCCGGCGTTTATCTCCCCCGGAAAATACCCCCGCGGGAAATACCCCTCGGAAATTAATTCCTGGAAAATACAAACCTCTCCCTGCGGACCCCCCCATGGACTCCCCTAGAAAATACCCCCATAATATGGGGAGGGTAAAGTATATGGACAGTTTGAAGTCAGAAAACAATTCTTAGTTCATCAAACGGTTTGTGGTAACAAACTGTAAGTATGGAGCGACCCGGCTCAATATTAACCGAAAATCTAAAAAACGGAATTTTGACACCAATAGACACATCAAAAGAATTGGATTTGTATGCAGATTTGAAATATACAAGTTTCATCAAGTTTAGTCCTATTCATCGAAAGTTACGAGCCTGAGAAAATTTGCCTTATTTTCGAAAAAAGGGGGAAACACCCCCCAAAAGTCACAAAATCTTAATGCAAATCACACCATCAGATTCAGCGTATCAGAGAACTCGACTCTAGACGTTCCAAGCTCCTATCTGTAAAAATTTGAAATTTTATATTTTTGCCAGAAGAAAGGTCACGGATGCGTGTTTATTTGTTTTTTGTTTATTTCTTTTCCCAGGGTTAATCATATCGATCCAGTGGTCCTAGAATGCTGCGAGAGGGCTCATTTGAACGGAAATCAGAAGTACAGGTGCCCTTTTTAAATGACCAAAAAAACTTGAGGGCAACTAGGCCCCCTCCAACGCTCATTTTTCTCAAAGTTACAGGATTAAAATTTTTAGAAAGCCATTTTGTTCAGCATAGTAGAAAAATCTAATAACTATGTCTTTGTGGACGACTTATTCCCCCATATTCCCCGGGAGAAGGACTGCAAGTTATGAACTTTGCCCATTGTTTACACATAGTATTGGTTACACATTGGAAGTATACAGGCGTTTTCAGGAGGGATTTTTTCTGGTGGGGGAGTCGGGGGGAGAGGGTTACGTGGGATGATCTGTCCATGGAGGAACTTTTCATGGTGGAAGAGAATTTTTCATGAAGGGGGCGCCGGATTTCTCAGTATGATTTAAAAACCGATCAGAAATTGAATTTAAAAAAAAATAAATGCTCTCAACTTAAAGTAAGAAGCAACATTAAAAGTAAAACTAACGGAATTTTTACCTATATTAGGAGGTTCATTCCCTCGTCAATACTTCTCTCTTTACGCTAAAGTTTTTTAGTACTTTCAAAAGAGCTTTTTTTTCTAATTAAACGGTCTTTGTGATTCAGAGGTCAATCTTAAATAATTGAAACAGAATTCGAACTCTAGTGTAAATAGCGAGGTATTGACAAGGGGGTGAACCCCCTCGTTTACGCAATAATTTCTTTACATTTTAAGTTTTAATGTTGCTCCTTACTTTCAGTTGAACAATTTTTTTTTTATTCAGTTCATAACGCAGAATAATTGTACCTAAAACATTTTGCATGCAGACCCACTGTACTTTACCCCCCACTCCCCTAATGTGCAAATAAATAGCCCCAATTTGTTTCTAAAGTAACGAAGAAACCGATTTGTTCTCGAGTTTGAGGGAACTTGAGGGAATGGCGTATAATACACAAGTACCGAAATTTTTCATGGAAAGATACTCGGATTTCTCGTTATTATTTAAAAACTATCAGAAATTAAATTTAAACAAGTTTTTTCAACTGAATAGTAAGGAGCAACATCAAAACTTAAAACGAGCAGAAATTATTCAGTATATGAAAGGAGTTTTCCCTTTCATAAGACCTTGCTCTTTACGCTAAAATTTTGACCTTTTGTCCTAATTCTTTAAGAACGATTCTTGAAACGCAATGACCGTTTGATTTGAGCAATAAACTTTGTTTTAAAATTCTATAAAAAAAACTTTAGCGTAAAGATAAAACTTATGGAAGGGGAAGCTCCTTTCGGATACGCAATGATTTTTGTTCGTTTTAATTTCGATGTTGCTCCTTAACTTTCAGTTGAAAAAAAATTTTTTTTTTTGAATTAATTTTTGATCGTTTCTAAATAATACCGGGAAATCCGGCTCTCTCTCTCATGAAAAGTTTCGGTATTTGTGTATTATACTTCACTCACTCAAGTTTACGATGTGTAAAACTCGAAAACAAACCGGTTTATTCGTTAGTTTCATCGTTACTTTAGAAGCAAATTCGAGCTATATATTTGCACCTTAGGGGGGGATGGGTAAAGTATTGCGGGTCTGCATGCAAAATTTGTTACGCACAATTATTCTGCATGTTATGAAGTAAGAATTATTTTCTGACTTATAACTGTCCGAATACTTAGCCCCCTCCCCTTATGTGCAGATATATAGCTCCAATTATACATTTCCAATCTATTTTATCGCTTGTCATTTATCTTGTCTCGCGCTAAGCTTAAATAAATTAACGAAGAAACCGGTTTGTTATCGAGTTTTACACATCGTAAACTTGACTAACATATATGACACAAGTACCAAAATTCCTTCCTCCTACGAAAAAAATACTTAAATAAAAGTCTGAAATTTGGAAAACCTTATTTTCCACGGGTTTGTATTTTCCACCGGGAGATTTTCCTCGGGGGGTGTTTTCTGCGGGGTATTTTTCGGGGGGCTGTCTTCCGGTGGGTTATTTTCGAGGGATATTCCCCGGAGGGGGGGGGTAAACGCCGAGAATCAAGTTAATAACCCTACCCTAGTTTTTCAAGCACTTTTAAATTTAAAAATACGATCCTCCCCGTCATTCTCAACGAAAAAACTTTTACTTAAAGAAAAAACTTCCTTTTTTTCTTGAAGAAGAAGAGAAAAAAAAAGAAATTTTCCTTAAGGAGAAATTGGGGTGATTGTTACAGCGGTGAGTTTGTCGTAAAATTGCTTTGCTGGTATAGGCTAGTAACGACTATAAAATACATGATGCAAGTCTAGCTTGTGCGGCAATATTCTTCATGTACTTAAGGGAAACAGCTGTTATTTGCTTTTTTCACAAAACGCATGTGACAATAGGAAGAAGAACAAAATTACTCCAAATACAAAAAAAAAAATTAAATCCCCTAGAAACTTGATTCAGGAAGTGAATCTTAGACTCTATAAGGAACAAATGTTGAATTTTATTAGAAGGAAGCGGTCACATACCTCTGACTTTTAAACAGGCAATATCATGCCGCAATGATGACGTTATAATCGTTTCTTCTATTTGATAATGACTTCATATTTGTTATTTTTTTGTCCTCAGCTTTTACAGCTTTTATATACTATTTGCGTACAAACTTGAAAAAAAAACGGTACAGACTTCCGGCAAAAGTCGTTGGTTTTGTTCCTGTGTTAATGAACTTGAGACGCTAACTATTTTATTAAAAATTTTGAGTGCTGCCTATTGTTTTAACTTTAGTTTTTTTTTATTAAACCAAATTAACATACTCATAAAATCAAGCCAAGGAAGTGACAAGACACAAACATCTCAGCACCTATCAAACAGTTCGTGGTAACGAACTGTAGTAAGGAGTGACCCGGCTCAATAGTAACCAAAACTCTAAAACATGGAATTTTGATACCAATAGCTACATCAAAAGAATCGCATTTTAATGCTGATTTTAAATATATTAGTTTCATCAAGTTTAGTCTTACCCATCAAAAGTTACGATCCTGAGAAAATTTGCCTTATTTAGGAAAATAGGGGGAAACACCCCCTAAAAGTCGTAGGATCTTAACGAAAATGACACCATCAGATTCAGCGTATCAGGGAACCCTACTGTAGAAGTTTCAAGCTCCTATCTACAAAAATGTGGAATTTTGTATTTTTTGCCAAAAGACAAATCACGGGTGCGTGTTTATTTGTTTGTTTTTTTTTGTTGTTTTTTTTTCTTTTCCCCAGGGGTCATCGTATCGACCAAGTGGTCCTAAAATGTCGCAAGAGGGCTCATTCTAACGGAAATGAAAAGTTCTAGTGCCCTTTTTAAGTGACCAAAAAAATTGGAGGGCATCTAGGCCCCCTCCCACGCTCATTTTTTCCCAAAGTCAACGGATCAAAATTTTGAGATAGCCATTTTGTTCAACATAGTCGAAAACCGTAATAACTATGTCTTTGGGGTTGACGTACTCCCCTACAATCCCTGGGGGAGGGGCTGCAAGTTACAAACTTTGACCAGTGTTTACATATAGCAATGGTTATTGGGAAGTGTACAGACGTTTTAAGGGGGATTTTATTTTGTTTGGGGGTGGGGCTGAGGGGAGGGGGCTATGTTGGAGGATCTTTCCTTGGAGGAACCTGTCATGGGGGAAGAAAAATTCAATGAAAAGGGCGCAGGATTCTCTAGCATTACTTTAAGAAAACAATGAAAAATAAACATGAAAACGTTTTTTTTTTCAAATGAAAGGAAGAAGTAGCATTGAAACTTAAAACGAACAGAGATTAGTACGCTTATGAGGGATTCTAAAAATACTTTAGCATAAAGAGCGAGGTATTTAGGAGGAGATAAATACCTTGCTCTTTATGCTAAAGTATTTTTAGTAATTTCAACTATTTATTCTACGGCCTTTCTGATTCAGGGGTCATTCTTAAAGAATTGGGACAAAACTTACGATTTAGTGTAAAGAGGGAGGTATTAACGAGGGTACAAACCCCCTCGTATACATAATAAAAACATAAGGTTATGAAAGTTTTTTACGTAAGTTAATTCTTAAATTATGTATATTTTTTACTAATAAATCGTTAAACATTAAAAGTTCTAGTTGCCTTTTTAAGTAACCGAAAAATTGGAGGGCAACTAGACCTCCTCCACCCCTTATTTCTCAAAATCATCTGACCAAAACTAAGAGAAAGCCATTTAGCCAAAAACAGAATTAATATACAAATTTCATTTTAATAATTTATGTGCGGAGAGCCAAAACCAAACATGCATTAATTCAAAAACGTTCAGAAATTAAATAAAAAAAAACTAATTTTTTTAGCTGAAAGTAAGGAGCGACATTAAAACTTAAAACGAACAGAAATTACTCCGTATATGAAATGGGTTGTCCCCTCCGCAATCCCTCGCTCTTTACGCTAAAGTTTGACTCTTTGCCACAATTATACTTTTTAAAACAATTAAAAGCTTTAGCGTAAAGAGCGAGGGATTGCGGAGGGGACAACCCATTTCATATACGGAGTAATTTCTGTTCGTTTTAAGTTTTAATGTCGCTCCTTACTTTCAGCTAAAAAAATTAGTTTTTTTTAATTTAATACCTCAAAAAAGGCAACCCAATATCTAATCACATAAGAATATCTAACACATAGAGATCACTATATTCCACTGAACAATAGACACTTCAAGATGCAGACAATTCAGTACGGATAACTATAGGTTCGCGAAAAAGGATTCTTGTGTGATTTTGTTTTTTTAGGACTCGCCGGTTTCGGTACTTAAGTATTATACGAGAAACAAACATTGCGAACATGAGACATTACCTGTTTTTCACGGTGTTAACACTAGACAATTAGCTTGGGCTGTGAAAACTACAACAAGGGATTATGCAAAGGGGGCTGTCCAGAGCGCATTGTATTAAAAACAAACCTAACCTAACCAAAATACTAACTAAGTATTTCATTAAAATGTTGCTACGATGTATTTTTTCACTAAACGATCCTAATTGTCTTGTTCTAACACCGTGAAAAACGGGTTAAATCTCATGTTCACGATACAAGCTCTCGAGTGTGTTTCTCGTATAATGCATAAGTACTGTGGTTTCTCGTGTTTTTCCCTAAGCCGTTGGAAATTACGTGCGTACTCCATTTCGTTTGATTGGATATATATGCTGCATTTGAAAAAAAAAATGCCGTTTTGAAGCATATATTATTCGTGAACTGTTGCATCAGAAAAGAGCGCCTGCTCTGGGTTAATCTAGGATAGCTTCAGCTATCCATTTCGAGAAACCCAGCTGAGACTATACAACACAAATATTGCAAACACGGAACTATTAGACGCAGGCGCTTCAGTACATAATAATTTGACTTGTGAAAGCCCTATTTCACAATGGAATAGAGATATAAATAACGTCTTGTGCATGAAACAGAAGATTCCGCAGGCAATGATGACCTGTCAGCTTTAAACCGAATTGTAAATCCGACTTACTTGGTACACTCACGATTCACCCTGGAACTTGGTGTACATATATGGTATATATGTTCGATGTATATATACGGGCCAAGTATGATGGCTATTGCTCAATCAAGTCCATAAGGTGCATATCTAAGTCTTCGTTTACTTTGCCCCAGAGTTACTTGACACATTTAAAAAAAAGTGGTCATTAAAAAAGAATATTAAAATGTTACCACACTTGGGAAAAATGTAATTCTTTTCGGCAATAAGCACTTTTTGCGGACCAAATCCCCCACTTCCTTGAAAAAAATTTAAGTTTGATTCTCTTGCAATGTTTCTGAGCGTGTCTTTTAGAGTAACACTGTAGGGGTTTTCCCGCCCTCCGAACAAAAAACTGTTAGCTAACAATTTTCCCAACAATAGTGTTTGGGAAAAAGTGTTTGGCTACAAACTGTTGGCTAACAGTTTTTAGTCTGTTGTTTGAGAATATATGTTGTTTAAACTGTTGTTTGAGAATATCTGTAACAGATCGAATGCTCGTTGGAGAAAATTGTTGAAGAACTTATTTCTATTAGCTATCAATTGGGTTTCCGCCGTCCAAACAACTACGCAAACAGTTGGACGGCACAAAAGAATTTTGTATCATGCTCAGTTTTGAATGGGCTTTTAAAATTCGTTTTGCCTTTACATCCCAGATTTCTTACTTAGACTACCTGCATATTTTGGGTTATATTACCAGTTACTCATATAAAGACCATCAAAGAAGCTCAGTTTTACGCTTCTAGAAAAAGCTATTCCATGCTCTTGAACTGCCAGTAAGAATCTTTTAAAAGCCATCTCCAATTTTTTTTTGAAGTTGTCAGCGTAATTAGCTTCATTGAGTGTCAACTGGTGTGACCAACTGAGGCCTTGTCCAATGTTGTTCCTTGGCACTCACAACCTCTTAGTAATGCATCATCCACGAGGGCACGCAGGGAGAGAAGACTTCTCCCTTTTATTCTACATTGGTTGAACCATTTTCAACTTTCACTAAATACATCATTGTCCACCAGATGGAAAAAAAGAACAATATCTTTAGAATGATTTGAAGAAACAACCCATGAGTAAGAAAAGCCTGTGCTTTTCTTATACTCTTTTTTATAGTTCTATAAATAGACAGCATAATCATTGTAAAATTAGTGAATTTTTAAGCGGCTATTTAATAATAGTGAACACCATTGCAAATGGTATTAGAGTTGACCCATAACAGACAAACCACTAGTCAAACACTCCGCAGTGGCCACCACAATGACTTCTTTTAAGATTATAATTTCTACTCTGTTCATGTTCCTTATCTAGATTCATAGCCCACATGAAATCACTGGACAGCTATGACCCTCATAAGGTAACCCAATTGGACACCTGGCGTGTCTGACCTGCCAGTTGCGCATCAACTGGCGAAACTATAAAAGTCAAATCACTATCTGTAGCCAAGGTCGTATCCAGAGGAGAGGGTACTGGTTATGAGCCCCCCCCACAGAAATTTTTGCGTGACTCGTAAAAAGGTAACAAAAATGTGCATAAACAAATTTTTGTGCCTTTTGTAAATTTTTGCAACCTCCCAAAATCAAAATGTATGTCAGTTTAGCAGCTTAGCGTGTATACATACATATATATATATATATATATATATATATATATATATATATATATATATATATATATATATATATATATATATATATATATATATATATATATATATATATATATATATATATATATATATATATATATATATATATATATATATATATATATATATATATATATATATATATATATATATATATATATATATATATATATATATATATATATATATATATATATATATATATATATATATATATATATATATACATATATATATATATATATATATATATATATATATATATATATATATATATATATTTAATTACAATAACAGGGTGATATTAGATGTCTGAAAAATATCAGTCAGTGACTGGAGAGCCACTGGGCTTCTCAATGGTTGTTCAGTGGTTACTGTTGCAGGTGAGCTCGGAGTTAAGGCAGACTATCTCTAAAAACCACCCACTGCAAGATTTCCCTGTGAACACAATACTGACTTTTGAAGTGTACTATCAAAGCTTTGTTTAGATCCCTTTTGTGGTGGCCGGTGTCTACCCCCTGTAAATCCCCCCCCCCCTTTAGAAAATAAGGCTGTCCAAATTTGAGAATTTTATTTGATTTTTGTTTTTAATTTTCCATAGGGGAAAGGAATTTTGGTGCTTGTGTATTATGCGCCACTCACTCAAGTTTATGCTGTGTAAACTCGAGAACAAACCGGAGTCTTCGTTAGTTTCTTTCAGCTTAGTGTGAGACAAGACGAAAACAAGTGACAGAATAGATGGGAAATATCTAATTTGGGCTATATATTTGCACATAAGGGCAAGTATATGTGCAAATAATATAAAGTAGTTCGACAGTTTGAAGTCTGAAAACAACTTTTACTTCATAACGTGCAAAATAATTGTATCTAGCACATTTTGCATACAGACCCGATATACATTAACCCCTACCCCCTAATGTGCAAGTATATAGCCCTAATTTGTTTCTAAAGTAATCAAGAAGCTGACGAAGAAACCGGTTTATTCTCTAGTTATACAAATCTTTCACTTGAGTGAGTGGCATATTATAGACAGTTACCGGAATTTTTCAAACAGTTCGTGGTAACGAACTGTAGTAAGAAGCGACCCGGCTCAATAGTAACCGAAAATCTAAAAAATAGATATTATATTATACCCATCAAAAGTTACGAGCCTGAGAAAATTTGCCTCATTTTAGAAAATAGAGGGAAACAAGACAGATCACGGATGCGTGTTTATTTGTTTTCATGTTTTTTTTTTGTTTTTTTTTATTGTTTTTTTCCAGGGGTGATCGTATCGACTAAGTGGTCCTAGAATCTTGCGAGAGGGCTCATTCTAACGGAAATTAAAATTTCTTGTGCCCTTTTTAAGTGACCAAAAAATTGGAGGGCACCTAGGCCCCCTCCCACGCTCATTTTTCCCCAAAGTCACCAGATCAAAATTCTGAGACAGGCATTTTATTCACCATAGTAGAAAAACCAAATAACTATGTCTTTAGGGACGACTTACTCCCCCGCAGTCCCCGTGGGAGGGGCTGCAAGTTGAAAACTTTGACCTTTGTTTACATACAGTAATGGTTACTGGGAAGTGTACAGAAGTTTACAGGGGGATTTTTTTTGGTTTATGGGGAGAGTTGAGGGGGGGTTACGTGAGAGGATATTTCCATGGAGAGACTTCTCATGGGAAAAGATAATTTCAATGAAGGGGGCACAGGATTGTCTAGCTTTATAAGTTGTTTCTACTGAAAGTAAGGAGCAGCATTAAAACTTAAAACGAACAAAAACTTTTACGCATATGAGGGTTTTGCCTCCTCGTTATACCTCACTCTTTACGTTAAAGTATTTTTAGAAATTTCAACTATTTATTCTACGACCTTTGTGATTCAGAGGTCATTCTTAAGGAATTGGGACACAATCTAAGCTTTAGTGTAAAGAGCGAGGTATCGCCGAGGGTTGGACCCCCTCATATACGCAATAAAAACATACGAATATAGAAGTTCTTTACGTAAGTTAATTCGTAAGTTATGTATATTCTTTACCAAAGAAAACGTTTGTAAAAAATTAAAAGTTCTAGTTGCTTTTTTAAGTAATCAAAAACTTGGAGGGCAACTAGGCCTCCTCCTTCGCTTCTTTTTTCTCAAAATCTTCCTATTAATTGCAATTAATTAATATGCAAGTTTCGTTTTAATTATTTATGTGCGGAGAGCCAAAATCAAAATATGCATTAATTCAAAAACGTCCAGAAAATAAACTAAAAAAACAAGTTTTTGTTACGGAAAGTAAAGAGCTACATTTAAACTTAAAACGAACAGAAATTACTCCGTATAAGTAAGGGGCTTTTCCTCCTCAACGCCCCGCTCTTTACGCTAAAGTTTCTTACTGTTTTAAAAAGTAGAGTGAAGAGAAAGGGTCAAACTTTAGAGTAAAGAGCGAGGCATTGAGGAGGAAAAGCCCCTTACATATACGGAGTAATTTCTGTTCGTTTTAAGTTTTAATGTCGCTCTTTACTTTCCGTTACAAAAATTTGTTTTTTATATATTTAATCATAGAGAGAGAGCGGGATTTCCCGGTAATATTTAAAAACGATCAGAAATTAAATTTTAGAAAAAGTTTTTTCATCTGAGAGTAAGGAGTAACATTAAAACAAAACGAACAGAAATTATTACTTATATGAAAGGAGTTTCCCCTTCCACTGGACCTTCCTCTTTACACTACAGTTTTGAACTTTTTCCTAATTCTTGAAGAACAATTTCTGAAACAAAATGACCTTTTAATTAGAATAATAAGCTTTGTTTTAGAATTCTAAAAAAAATGTTTAGCTTAAAGAGCGAGGTCTTGAGGAGGAGACAACCTCTTTCATATACGTAGTCATTTTTGTTTGTTTTAAGGTTTAATGCTGCTCCTTACTTTTAGTTGTGAAACTAATTATATTAATTACAGTTAGCGTTAGCCTAATTACAGATAGCTGTAATTAATTACAGATTAATTACAGCTAATTTTATTAATTACAGATAGCATTTAAACTGAGAAATCTACTGATTAAGTTTTTAAAGAAAAGTAAAGAGCCCAATTAAGCCAAAAATGAGCAGAAATAAAGTAAAATGATCTTCCAAGTAAAATCTTTGGAGTCTAATAGAAAAAAACAAATAGATATAAAGTATGTGTTTCTATAAAAAAGACTATGCCAATAAAAAATTAATAGAAATCAATTTTAAAATTTTTTCCACAAAACATGTTTCTCAAAGAATAGTAAAGAGCTTAGTTACCATGACTTACTGTCAGAGGCCTATGTATGCTTCTTCAGCCTGTATCAAATTCTCAGGAAAGCACATTCGGGACACCTATTTTACATTTAAAGGAGAAACTGTAGAAGCCGAATCACTGCTGCAGCTCTTCACAGTATATCTATTTTTAGCCGATTTGCATGTAAGTGCATATATATTTAATTATATTGGGACCAGAACAATATGAGACGTGTGGAGAATATCAGGATATTCGATATGAGAGCAAGGAGGTTCCTGAGTAGCTGTCCAGCGGCTGTAGATGTAATTATAGATAAGAATTGTATTAAGCCAAAGCAGCTCCGAGAAGCTGCTGGCGTATTGTATAGTAGCCAACTTACTGAAAGGAAATTCAATGGGGGGGGACGTAACCCTAGATTATATTCTGAAAAATACCTTTTTTTTGGTATTTTATGGAATATCTTTTTTCAGTAACCTACTTCCTCCGAGATTTTGAAAACAGCCCCCCTACATATCTGGGAATTTGCAACTTTGCTACTCATTTGGGAATTTACTAGTACTGATCTATTCAGCTTGCCAGTATAAACTCTCAGTCCCTATTAAAAGCCGAAAGTGGCATGCTTGACATTTTGTCTGATAACCAACAGGAATTGTATTTCCTACTGCGCGTAGCTCTTTCTAGTGCATATATCTATTGAAGCTTAGCATGCAAGGTTATCTAATTAATATGGGCAGAATAATTATCTTAAATAATTATATTAGCCGCAGTAATTCAAAAGCCACCCCGTCAAACAAAATAAGTTCTATGTAATCAGTTTTCTTTCGTTTAATTTGGTAACTTAATTATTTACAAGGCCTCTATTTTCTTAGAGTATGTTATATCTTCTTTTCTCGCTAATAGAACTAGCTGTAAATTCTAACTTTTGATATTGAAACTTGTTTTTGACACATCTTGTATTCTTAACGAAATCATCCTTTCACAAATCACTGCATCTGAATAATAATAAAAAAAGAGCTACTAAGAGCTCATATGGCATTTGTGACGAGGTCGGAAGAGCCAAGAGCTCATATGGCATGAGCTCTAGCAAAATTCTAAGAATTAATAGATTGATTTAAAAGGAAAATCAGAGGCTTAATGTCAGTCGGGATTTAAAATAAGAGCTCTGAGACACGAGGTCCTTCTAAATATCAAATTCATTAAGATCCGATCACCCACTGGTAAACTAAAAATACCTCATTTTTTTCTAATTTTTCCTCTCCCTTCAATCCACCAGATGGTCGAATCGGGAAAAATGACTTTATCAAGACAATTTGTGCAGGTCCCTGACACGCCTACCAATTTTCATGGTCCTAGAACGTCCGGAAGCACCGAACTCGCCAAAGCACTGGACCCCCCTAGCTCCGCCAAAGAGAGGAAATTCCTTCCGGCTACGTCAAACACGTATCTGCGACATTTGCTTATTCTACCCACCAAGTTTTATCCCAATCACTCCACTCTTAAGTGTTTTCCAGCATTTCCGGTTTCCCCCTTTAACCCCCCACCCCCAATGTCACCGGATCTGGTCGGGATTCAAAATAAGAGCTCTGGAACATAAGTTCCTTCTAAATATCAAATTTCATTAAGATCCGGTCACCCGTTCTTAAGTTAAAAATACCTCAATTTTTCAAATTTTCTGATTTAACATCCCCCCCCAACTCCCCCAAAGAGAGCGTATTCAGTCTGGTTATGTCAATTACGTATCTAGGACTTGTGCTCATTCTTCCCACCAAGTTTCATCCCGATCTCTCCACTCTAAGCGTTTTCCAAGATTTCTCGTTTTCCCCTCAAACTCCTTAGTATCACCGGATACAGTCGGGATTTAAAATAAGAGCTCTGAGACACGAGGTCCTTCTAAATATCAAATTTCCTTCAGATACGATCAACCATTCGTAAGTTAAAGATACCTCATTTTTTCAATTTTTCCTCTCCCTCCAGCCCCTCAGACGGTCTGATCGGGGAAACGATTGTTATCAAGTCAGTTTGTGCAGGTCCCTGACACGCCTACCAATTTTCATCGTCCTAGCACGTCCAGATGCACCGAACTCGCCAAAGAACTGGAAATCACCCCCCCCCCCCCAACTCCCCCTAAGTGAGCAGATCCGTTCCAATTATGTCAGTCATGTATCTAGAATTTGTGCTTATTCTACCCATCACGTTTCATCCCGATCTCTCCAATCTAGGCGTTTCCCAAGATTTCCAGTTTCCAAGATCTCTGTTTCCCTCCTCCAAACCCTTATATCCCCGGATCTGATTCGAATTGAAAATGGAGCATCTGAGACATAAGATCTTTCTATATATCAAGTTTCATTAAGATCCGATCACCCATTCATAGGATAAAGATACCTCAATTTTCACGTTTTCCAAGATTTCCGGTTTCCCCTCCTGATTTTTGATTTTGGCTCTCCGCACATTAATTATTAAAATGAAATTTGCATATTAATTTTTTTTGGCTAAACGGCTTTTTCTTAGTTTTGATCAGACGATTTTGAGAAATAAGGGGTGGGGAAGGAGGCCTAGTTGCCCTCCAATTTTTCGGTTGCTTAAAAAGGCAACTAGAACTTTTAATTTTTAACTAACGTTTTTATTATTAAAAAATATACGTAACTTAAGAATTAACTTACGTAACAAACTTTTATGCTCTTATATTTTTTTTATTATGTTTATGAGGGGGTTTGTCCCCTCGTTAATACCTCGTCTTTTACACTAAATCTTAAGTTTTTCTTAATTCTTTAAGAATGACCCCTGAATCTGAAAGGCCGTGGAATAAATAGTTGAAATTACTAAAAATACTTTAGCATAAAGAGCAAGGTATTTATCTCCTCCTAAATACCTCGCTCTTTATGCTAAAGCATTTTTAGAACCCCTCATATGCGTAATAATCTTTGTTCGTTCTAAGCTTTAATGCTACTCCTTACTTTCAGTTGAAAAACTTTTTCGTGTTTATTTTTTCATTGTTTTTTTTTATAGTAATGCTAGAAAATCCCACACCCTTTTCATTGAATTTCTTTTCCCCCATGACATATTCCTCCAAGAGAAGATCCTCCCACATAGCCCCCTCCCCTCCCCTCAACTCCACCCCAAACCAAATTATCCCCCTGAAAACGTCTGTACACTTCCCAATAACCATTACTGTATGTAAACGCTGGACAAAGTTTGTAACTTGCAGCCCCTCCCCCAGGGACTGTGGGGGAGTGAGTCATTCCAAAGACATAGTTAATTTGGTTTTTGACTATGCGGAACAAAATGGCTATCTCAAAATTTGGATCTGTTGACTTTGGGAAAAAAATGAGCGTGGGAGGGGGCCTAGGTGCCCTCCAATTTTTTTGGTCAATTAAAAAGGGCACTAGAACTTTTCATTTCCATTAGAATGAGCCCTCTTGCGAGATTCTAGGACCACTTGGTCGATACTATGACCCCTGGGGAAATTTTTTTTTAATTTTTAATTTTAATTTTTAAATTTTTAATTGTTTTAAAAAGCAGAATTGTGGCAAAGAGTCAAACTTTAGCGTAAAGAGCGAGGGATTGCGGAGGGGACAACCCATTTCATATACGGAGTAGTTTTAAGTTTTAATATCGCTCCTTACTTTCAGTTTAAAAAACTAGTTTTTTTTTATTTAATTCCTTTAAGGCTTATCGTCATCGATGTAGCTGCTAGTGGCGGAGGAAAGCAATAAAGATTCTTCCTTTTTGGTTATAAGCGTGAATTAGGCGACTATTTTTCTTAGTAATTTTAGTGCTGAAACAATACCTGGTTGCAAAATCAGGAGAACTATCGACTCGGAGGGAGAGAAAGTGTGCGGTCTCTCTAAATCGTGTTAATCCTACCAATAAGAAAACTTATAAAGGGGAGGTAGGGGCAGTCTTTTGTAATCGTCTTATTTGTGAATTAAGTTTAGATAAGAATCTGTTACCTTTACTCTGTGTCCAAGTTTTTCAGGTTTGAAATCCTCAAGACAATTATTACATCAACTATGACTTTAAATAGTATTTTAAAAGTAAAGTTTCCTAAGCCCCTTAAAATGTAGTTTCTCAACATAATTTCTTATGATTCCTCATATCCTCATAATTCCTTTTCTCAACATAAATGACAAGGAGACAGTATGTAAAAAAATATATTGAATGAATGGATAAATCGTGTTGTTTAAGAATGTAGGCTACAAATCTCAATTTCAGAAACAAAACGTGTTATATATCGCCTTTGAGTAGGCTGCTCAGATAATGTCAAGGCCCGTAATACTCAAAAAGTGTAGTTTAGTTATTAGAAATAAAGTCTTGACAACATTATTCTAAATAATCTAGAATATTAAATAATTCTATATGAAATCATTCTGTATATAACAATTAGATGCATAGACATGACAAGGAACTATACACACATGCACTATGAAACGCTATGCAAAAGAAGTATTGCTTCTTATGCGAACCACTATTTCTTATAAGACATAGTATTGGTGAGTTAGAATTCATTGCGAAATATTATCTTAATGTTCACGTACTATAGATAATATGGATGTCGTAATTGAAGAAAATGCAAGTTACACAATACCAACTTTATGGAAGAGTGGAAAACCTGGGAAAAAGGTGTTACGCGTTTTTATGGCACTTGGTATTTACCAAGTGACACATAGCGATCGCAAATTCTGTCAGTCTGTCTGTCCCGGTTTTGCTAGTTTAAGCACTTCCAGATAAGCTAGGATGATGGAATACACCAGATGAAATTAGAAATAGTCATCTCCCCGATTCGACCATCTGGAAGGGGAGTGGGGGGACGGTTAATTCGGAAAAATTATAAAAACTGAGGTATTTTTAACTTACGAACGGTGATCGGATCTTAATAAAATTTGATATTTAGAAGGATACTGTGTCTCAGAGCTCTTGTTTTGAATCCCGACCGGATCCGGTGAAATTGGGGGGAGTTGGAGGGGGAAACCTAAGATGTTAGAAAACGCTTAGAGTGGAGGGTACGGGATGAAACTTAGTGGGAAATATAATCACAAATCCTAGATACGTAATTGACATAACCGGAAAAATTATAAAAAATGAGGGATTTGTAACTTATGAACGGGTGATCAGATCTTAATGAAATTTGATATTTAGAAGGATCTTGTGCTTCAGAGCTCTTATCTTAAATCCTGACCAGATCTGGTAACATTGGAGGGGGGTCGGAGGGGGAAACCGGAAAGTGAACTGCAATAAAAAAAACTCTACTCTATTAATAACGTCGAAAATAATAATGGTATTTTGCAGTATTATTACCAGATGACTAGCATGAAAGTGTAGCTGTAATAACGAAAATGCACCAAAGGCAGTACTCGAGAATAAGTGTGTCGGATGCAACCAATTTTGATGGCACAGTCTTGGTGCATGGCATAAGCATGAATGGCTATTGAGTTAGCCGTAAAGTCTTTTACTATTTTAGAACTTGTTTTGTTCTCATGCTAATATACAATTTGCTAACACCTATTACGGTAGCCAACACTATTTTACCTTAATATTATCGACGGATCGACGGATTATCGACGGAAAAACAACTAAAATTGCAGCGAAGTTCATTGACCCCTTTTTAAAAACCTGTCAAAACCGCTTTGACAGGATTTTACTTAGAACTGATTGTTTTTAGATATTCAGAAAACACGAAGCAAACAAATGCATTACGGAAATACCTTCTAAAAACACAGTGATTGCGCTATGATTACACTTAATTTGAAAATTTGGACTAGATTTTCTCAAGAAGACTTTTCCAAGCGTTTAGCCTCCCACAAAAGGATCTACCAAGAAGTGTTAGAATATAGTAAAGAGGAATGAGGAGCGAAAAAAAATATTGAAGAGATATGGTGTATGTTCTGGGAGGAAGGGCTCTTTGAGTCGTGTAATTCGTTCTATTCTATATTATTTATTAATTTTAAATTAATTTCTTAAGTTTGTTTTTCTGATTAATTTTAATGGTCAAAATTTATTTCAGCAGTTCCCCAAGTGGAACAATGTAGAAATACAGTTGCAGCTACATTAGAAATAGTTAAAAAAAAAACTTTATTTTAAGTGAAAGTATGGGAGGAAAAGGGGGGGGGGTAGAGTTTTCTGGTGATGGGTAGAGTCTTGAACGTGATCAACTTTGTCATAGGTTAGATATACACGGTTTTGAAGGAAAATCATTTGAGAAAAGATGTGAAGGCAGTTTCCCGAAGCTATGAATGCATCGATGACTTTAAAGGCTGAAATTGGGCAAAAAGATGAAGAAGATCCACTGAAAATTTGAAAAAGCTAACTTCTTGCGTTATGGGTCTCCACTTGAATAGTCGGTATAGGATCAGTTCAGTTTTGGGTATTATACTCTTTGCTATCTTAAAACGCTCCATAGAATCAGGAACAAGATAGAGATCCGATTCGGTCCGTGTATATTGGACGTCATTTATTCTTTTCTGGCACTAAAGAACTTTGGCTATTATAAAAGAATGATAGCCAGGAAGCTTTAAAGATAGAAAAGATTACAAAGATTTGTAAAGAATGGGTTAATCTCTCCCCAAAAATAATTGGTGACAGATTGAAACAAACGTGTCCCTGAACTTTCTAATGACTTAACGCCATTGACTGAATATAAGCGTACTATCTAAGCTTAACACTGTTAATAGATTATTTTCTTTTTTAGTATGGGGATGTTTCTAGATGGCACGGTGTGTCAAGTCACAGTTATACTACTCCTTATTCTATGGACTTCTGTCAATTGTCAGCATATTCGTCCTCCACAGCACTTAAGACCGGTTAGGGATTCAAATAACCAGTTTGGTTGTGACTGTATGGAATATTGGAGTTGTGTCACAAGGTAAGTTTATAATATACACCCCAAGTAAGCAACATAGATTTAATTTAGTTTGAGGGGATGGATACTTCAAAGAGAAAATTATGAGGAAAATTGCAAGGTCCTGGGAATAAAACTGGAACTTACCCAGAAACAGCTATATAATGTACATTTTTACTAAAAATTCTCTTCTGAATCTTGACCAACACAAGTTTGATCAAATTGTTCGATCAGCCGGTATATTAGCAAAAACGCTTTAAGCTTAGAAGTAAAAAGAGGATGGGTCTACACAAAAAGTATTTGAGGGATAAAATGGTAAGGTCTTAAGTGCGGATAGTCTGGTAAATGTATCATTAAAGTATGGTGGTTGGGAAGTTAGTGACAAATTTGGTGATTATTGGTGATTATGAATACGATTCGTGAAAAAGGGGAGGTACCTAACGATTTTAATAAAAGTTTGAGTAAACCGCTTCGTAAGGTCATAAGATTGAGTGTGGTAATTATAGAGGCTTTACCTCGGTTTATATAGGAAGCAAAAAACTTCGTATGCTTAGAGATGTCATTTTAGATTTAAGTCATTTTGAGACTTAGTGACACTGTAGATAAAGTTCTAAGAGAATAACAGTGTGGTTTTAGGAGACTTTAGGTCTATCCGATTTTTAGTCTTTGAATAATATTTCAGAAATACCTGGATGATCAAACCCTTTTATTTATCCGGTTTGTAGATCATGAAAAAGTATTTGAGTCAGCCAGTGGAACAGCTTTAGTGAAGGTCCTAGCTATGTATAAGGTATATCCGATAAGTTCATTAATGTGATTAGTAGTATGTACAGGAATAATATTGATGCAGTTAAGGTAAGAAATGAGGTTAGTAGCTGGTTTGGTATTGAATCAGGAGTTAAGCAGGGTTATGTTCTATCCCTATTTCCAAGAATCATTTGATGCTCTTTGTACGAAGAAAGACGGCCAAGAGTATAGAAGAGCATGTAATCAAAAATAGATCGACTTAGATTATGTCGAAATGAGTGTCCTAGATAAAAACTATAGCAAGACGAATGAAATTTGGAGGCTTTAAGAGTTTGGGATGCAAAAATAGGCTTGAACATTAATGCTAAAAAGACTAAGTCACGTAAACTAGGTATAAATGTAGGAAAAGAGGTATTTTGTGTAACGAGAAGATCGATCAATGGCTTTCTTAGCTGAGTAATAATGTTAGTAAAGATGGTGGACGCAGTGAAGATATCAAAAGAAGAATACTGATGGCCCATGGTTTTTTTGGCAGTTGAAAAAGTTTGGAACAATAGTACAATAATTCTACAAACCAAAGTTTTAAGAAGGATTTTTAAGATGTTTCCTAGAAGAAGTTTTGGGTACTCATTTGACTGACCGTATTAAAAAAAAATTGCTGCACAAAATATATGGCTCAATCCCACTTGTTAAGGTTACAATTAGAGAAAGGCTTAGGTGGCTAGCATGCACAGCATAAATATACATACGAACAATAGCGAAAAGTTTCTTAAAAATGACAAACATCAAAGCGAGCTTAAGAGATCTAGCTTGAAGTAATTCAAAATTCTTTAATAGAGAATATGTTTAATAGAAATGTTTAATAGAATATGTTTAATAGAGAATAACATTTCGGTACCGTTAGTATATATATATATATATATATATATATATATATATATATATATATATATATATATATATATATATATATATATATATATATATATATATATATATATATATATATATATATATATATATATATATATATATATATATATATATATGGTATGGTACTTATATATGGTACTTGTGTATTATTCAGAACACACTCACTAAGTGAAGCTAGGTTCTTTCGTGAAACAAACTACGATGCAGGTACATTTTATGAGAAAATCCGGTTTCATAGTCACAAAGACAAAACTCAATTTAGTTTACTACGCATAGTGCTAGAAGATAGTGTCTGAACATGGATTTTGAAATGAAGATTTGGGATTTGCCAAAGACTGAAAAAGAGGCAATTATATTTTTTCAGTATAAGGGGTTGTTGTCCACAACAAAACAGTGCGTCAATGGACACAACATGACTTTATAGAAATCATGTTGATAACAGTCGTGGAAGAAGCCGTGGATCACACAGGATCTTCTTTGGAAAATAAATTTAAGAGATAGATTGTTTAAGTTACAAGCTTTAGAACCTACGGATGAAAATAAAGAACAATGCCATGTTTTTCGTAATGGTTTGAATGATTTTCTCCGTGAGGCTAAAAAGAGGTATTTTAGCTTTAAATTTAAGGAAGCTGAAGGAAACTCATTGAAGACCTGGCAAATAATCCGTAGTGTTATAGGTCAGAGTCCTAATATATTATCATCTGAAGTGATAGTAGATGAGACCATAGTTACAGATGATTTTGCGATTTGTAATGAGTTTCAAAAATCATTTTATTTCAGTAGGTTCAAAAGTAGCCGATACAATATCCCCATTTCCGGGAGACTCACCTTTTGGATCCACTTTACCGCCCCCTGTAGATGTATCATTGCATCTAAAGTTGATTACCGTGGACGAGATAAAGGATATCATGTATGTCATGAATAATAGTTCGTCTGGTAGTGACTTGAAGAGTTTAAAAATTCTGAAATATATTTTTCCATCTAAATCTAGCATTCTAACATTATTAATTAATGATTGTTTCAGACAAGGTAAGTTTCCAGATTGTTTAAAGTATGCAACAGTGACACCGGTTTATAAAGGTGGTGACAGAAATGATCTTAGTGATCATCGACCAATATCAGTTTTGCCAGTTATTTCTCGTCTGATTGAAAAATGTTTTAGTTCTCGGTTAACCACATTTTCTGAGAAGTTTCATCTTCTTAATATTAGTCGGTTTCGATTCCGGAAGAATAGGATGCATTGCTATTTTTGACATGTATTATTAATATGGCTTTAGACAAAGGACTGAAGGTTGGAACAGTATGTCTAGACCTAATGGAGGCTTTTGATACAGTTGACCATGGTCAACTCTTGGGAAAGTCCAAAGTTTATGGGATCCGAGGTAAAGCTCTTGATTTTCTACGGAGTTTCCTGAGTAACCGGTACCAGTTTGTAGAGATGAATTGCTTAAAATCTGAATTGCGCCCAGTCAGTTTTGGTGTCCCACAGGGATCTGTTATTAGCCCGATTCTTTTCCTTTTGTTTATAAATGATATGCCCAATTGTATCCATAATTGTTGTTTCAGCGTTAGTGCCATGACTAAAAGTCTCCGGAATGAAACTGTGTCATTATTTACGGATGACACAGTGGCTATCAGGGCTGCAAAGACGGTAGAATTGCTTCTGACATCGTTGAAAGATGTGGATAGATTACATTCTTGGCTAAGGGTAAATAGGCTTAAGATTAATCTTGGAAAGTCAAAATTTGTCATTTTTTCTCGATCTCCCGTTTTTTATCCTTGGATTAATGAAATTGTTACACATTGTGGGATTTTAAAGCGTGCTTTATCGATTAAGTGCCTTGGGGTTCAAATTAATGAGATGTTATCATTCAAATCTCATGTACAGTCTGTGAGTAAAATTTTGTCTCGTAGCTTAGTTATAATGAGAAAACTTAAGCATTTTTTCCCTGCTTATGTCCTACGCCTTCTTTATTTTTCCCTTGTCCATCCATATATTCTGTATTGTAGTAGCGTTTGGCTTGGTTCATTTGCTTCCGTTGTTCGGCCCATACGAGTTTTTCAAAACAATGCTGTTAGTTTGTTGGTTGGCCTACAACCCCGGGATTCGATGCGGAACGTCTACGAGCGAATAAGGATACTACCAGCCTCAGGACTACGAGAGTTATATACACTTTTGTTTATTTTTAGGCTACATCATTGTACAAATCTTTAATGTTTTGACAGTTTAGTTAATTTGAGATCCGTGATCCACAATTATGACACTCGATCTTCTGGGGAGATTAATGTTCCATTGACTGTTTCGGCCCGGTCGACGTGTTCTGTGCTTCATAGGGGGATTAGAAATTGGAATAATCTTGATCAGAGTTTAAAAAATTATAGTCATATTTCTTTTTTCAAAAGTGAAATAAAAGAAATCCTTTTTACTAAGTATGAATTTTAGTTCTTTTGTTCATTATTTTTTGGGGTGGGGGGGGTGTCAATGTAAATAAATAATTCAGTAGTGTGTTATGGCCTCTAGGGGTATGATTTTATTAGCATTGTTGAATTTGTTTGTTGGAAGGCTTGTATTGCCGATTAGGTCGTACTATTGGCTTTATAAATAATTTGGTTTTCCTTGTCCTGTATTATTTTCTAATTTGTTTTTGCCACCCCCTCGGACAAGTTTCTACTTCTCAGGGTGGAAGCTATTACTGTTTTGTATTGGTTTAATAATAAATGTTTTCTCTCTCTATACTCTTACGAGAAGGAACATTTAGGTTAGGTTAGGTTTACCTAATTAAAATGTACCTGCATATATATATATATATATATATATATATATATATATATATATATATATATATATATATATATATATATATATATATATATATATATATATATATATATATATATATATATATATATATATATATATATATATATACTTATCCTGTGCTAGAATCTTTTGCGGATGAATGATGACAGACTGCCAAAGATTATCATTTTTAACATCCATCTTAGATCAAATAAAAAGCGGCTTCTCCCCGAATAGGCTGGGAAGGATTTTTAAGGAAGGATTTAAAGGAAATTCAAACTTCTAGGGAGGGGGGTAAGGAGTGAAGCTTTGAGTAGATTGGGGTGTAGAAGGAGCGTACGCGGTGTTGTGGTTCTAAGACGGCTTGTTGGTGTAACAAGTTGTTTGTTGTAGTATTTATGAAAGTGATCGTTTGATTAGAAAAGCTTTCGCATAACTTCAGTCCGTATAAGACAATTCCTTCGTAGGTGTTCTTATAGCACTGGCGAATCTTCAGACAAAAGATAAGTTAAATTAAAATTATTCTTCGAAATATATTTGATTGATAATCCACACAGTTGTGCCTCGAACGACTGCAAAACCAACGGTAAATTAAATAAAAATACTGGAAACATAAAAAAAAAAAATATTTAAAAATTGAAGGATTTGGCGGAGACACTTGCTAAAAGGTCTCCTTGTAATTATGTTTAAAAATTAAAAGTTGTATGATTTGGCGGAGGTACTTGCTAAAAGGTCTCCTTGTAATTATGTTCGGAAGGGATTAGTAGCATGAGTAAGTGTGACGAGTAAAGGAAGAAGAGGTATTCAGAGAAGTGAAAATAAGCATAAGGAATAAAGAGCCTCCAGAGCCATAGATGGTGTCAAAGGGTAAGGTGCCAAATTAGTGTTTTAGTAGCTTGTCGTTTTAAGGGTTTGGTAGCAATTCCTCTTGCTCAACCTTTTGGGAGCGAGAATCTGTTCCCCAGGCCACGCATCGCCAAGAAGAAAATTAATCCATTGTGCTACCAGATACTTAGGAATGAGCATAGTAAAAAGATATAGGCTACGTGTTGCTCCTTAGTTATATTATTCCATTGTAGGTGCAAAGAGGATTGCTAGTGTATAATTCCCCCTATTAAAAGATAGCTTTTCTTCTTGCTAAAAATGACCGACTAAATTTTTGAATTCCTTCGAAAATTCCGTGAAAGTGATACCTTTTCCCCAAAAAAAAATCACCGGGAGGCCATGCAAAGTAGTGATTCGAATAACGGGTGTTCTTTTTTAATCCTTTTTGGTGGAGCAAAATAGAAACAAAACAGGAAAAAGTAAGTCATTTCAAAAAGCAGGACTAGAAATTATCCCAAAATCAACACTACTTCAGTCCTGGTGTAAAGCATAAAATAGATTGACAATAGATATCAGCTTAAAGACCTTGGCTTCCAAAAGCTGAATTTTATTTCAGTGTTTAATATCATTGTTCTTCTTTCAGTGGTGGGTCACCATACAGCTATTGTGGAAGTATGGAAAGCAGTGTTTGTTGTTTTATACCTCAGAATGCCAAACCAGTTGGCATCTTGCCAGTTCCCAGTAAATCAAAATGTGGACGTAAAGGTTCCGATTCTGGAAGAGATGGTTTTGCAGATTTAGGGGAATGGCCATGGCATGTAAGTAGAAATAACTCACGGTACATGTTGATTCTGAAACAAGTTATTTTGCGACAAGCCTACGGCTTTAACTTGCCCCAAAAGGCGAATATACTTAATTAATCAGATTCATAATCTCAGATCTATCCATCCATCGAGCCAGAATTATGATACTACCTAATTATTTATCGGAGAAGCATATAAATTAGCTTAAAAAATAAGAAAACTGTCCTTTTTCAACAATTCTCAAAGAATATTTCTCGTGTTTTCCTTCCTTGAAAATTTCTTTCTCTTATTTTGTTCTGTTGCGTAGAACAGAATTATGATTAATTTGATTTTTGGCACTTGTATAATATAGCCCTTACCTAATATTCTTCTAATTTGTTTCTTTGACGCTCAATCCTAGTGAAATATATCAAAGTAAGATAAAAATACAATACTTCAGAATAAATTTGGCTATATATTAGCACATTAGGGGGGTGGGGTAGAGTATAGCGGGTATGCATGCCTTATATGTTAGGTACAGTTATTGTGAATATAATTAAGTAAAAATTGTTTTCTTACTTGGACTATCTATCTTGGCTTTTTCTACAATTAGCCATGACTTGACCTGCCCACAACTATTTCATTTTTAATTCAAAAATCAACGGACCATCCTCCATTACCTAATGTGAAAATATATAGCCCAAATTATACATATATATATATATATATATATACTAATGTTTACGAAAAGGTAAATATAGAGGATGAGAATTTAATTGAAAAGACTGAAGAAATACTTTTTAAAAATTTTAATATTAAAATAAATGACAATGATAAAAAGTTCCCTTTCCTATATTGGACTGTAAAATTTCATAAGAATCCCCCTAAACCACGGTTTATTGCTGGAGCAGCTAAATGTCCAACCCGCATTGCTGCTACTGACCTCTCTTTAATTTTAAAGGAAATTGTAAATAAACTTAAAACCTATTGTTCTGGTATTAAAAAGTTTCGAATTTTAATCCATATTGGAGTGTGAATAATTCACTGCAGGTGATAGATTCTTTAACAATGGTTTCAGCTAAAAGAATTGAGTCTTTCGATTTTGCGACAATGTATACTAATTTATCACTTAATGTAGTGTTTGATAATTTAAAAACTGTTATCAAGAAATCTTTCCTCTTATCTAGTAAAAGGTTCTTAAAAATAGACACTTATAATAAAAAAGCTATATGGACAAATTGCTTTAATACTACAGTTAACTTGAGATGTTACAGCTTGGATATGATTTTTGAAATATTAGAATTTGTTTTATACAATACTTATATAAGATTTGGTGGTGATTTGTACAAGCAAATTGTGGGAATTCCCATGGGGGGGGGGAATGCCAGCCTATTTGTAGCTGACTTGTTTTTAAGTCAACTAGAATATAAATATATGATGGATAAGAATAATCCAATTAATTTAAAACATGTTTTGTCAAATAATAAAAGATATTTAGATGATATTTTGGTCTTAAATTGTAAGGATTTCATTGATATTTCTAAAAATATATATCCTTCAGAGCTTATTCTTGAACCTAGTCATGGCGCTGGTCATGAAGATCATTTCTTAGATTTAAATATTAACATTTGTGATAATAATAAAGTAAGTTTTAAAATGTATAATAAAACGGATTATTTTGATTTTGAAGTGATTAGTTTCCCATTCCCTGAAAGTAATATACACTCAAATATCACATATTCAGCGTTTTTCTCACAGTTACTTCGTTATGCAAGGATTTGTAGTAATTATATTGATTTTAAAAATAGATGTAAAATCTTAAGCCAAAAATTGATATCAAGACGTTTTTCTGCAAATAAATTAACTTGGCAATTTAAAAAATTTGGTTTTCATTATAACGAACTTTTAAATGAATATCAAAAGAATTATCTAGAAATACTTAAAGAAATTTTCAACTAATTTCGGAGGTTCGAGAAATGTTGTCGCAGCGCCATTTATTTTGAATTGTGTTTCTAATTGAGTGTATTTTTTTTAAAAATTAGCCACATGGTAAAGATGAATTCTATAATTGTTTAGTTCATTCAGGTTTTTTTCAATGTGTTAATATTTGTGATTTGGTAAAATTTATTATATTTAGTTTACCTATTGTTGCTAAAAAGAGGGATATATTAACAGGATAAGCTTGTTTTGGTGTCACTTGGTTGTTTTACATTTGCTGTTTTTTTTTTCTTTCTTTCATAGGCATGTATTTTGGGGGTGATACCTGACACGGGGATGCCATGGATATTCTGTGGTAGCCACAACACTTGGCTGGGGTAGAGAATTTAAAGTGGCGAAACCCTATATAGGCCAGTGTATTCTCCTGATGAGCCCTTGTGTTGGGTTGTTGCCTCTGAATTATTTGTCTTTATTATTTTTTTTTCTATTGTTTGGTAAATGACGACTTATACTTATTGACGACATGACTGCCTGTCCATGGATTATTCTTTATGGTTGATTGTGTATGGCTATGCTGTTTGACCTATGTGATTGTATGGATGAGTAGGGTTAAGGCCTCATTCAAGTGCTGGTCTATATTAATCACTAATTTAGGAAAACAGTCTTCCTTTTCTCCTTCTGTCTCTCTCTTTTTTTTGTGATTGTGCTGTTGCATTGGTGATTTCTCTTTTCATGATATATATATATATATATATATATATATATATATATATATATATATATATATATATATATATATATATATACATTTTTATCTATTCTGTAACTTCCCTTTGTCTGGTCTCACGCTAAGCCGAAAGAAACTTAACGAGAAAAACCGGTTCTATGATGCGTCAATGAATGAACAACTTGAGCAGAAGAGGCTATATTATACAACTACCAAATTATTTATTGGAAAGGGATATAAATTTGCTTAAAATAGGAAAATTTTCCTTTTTTCAATAATTTAAAACAAAGATTTCTCTCCTTTTTTATCTAAAATACTACGTAAAACTCATTTTAAAAATTTAGTTCCTTAGATGGATAGAACTCAATTTCAGCTCTGGAATGATATCAAATTTCTCGTCTTCCGTTGATTTAACGTGGGATAGCAGAAAAATAAGACACCATTCCACAGGGAATGTAAACCCCAGACTGCTAAAACTTTTAAATATGACCCAGACTACGTTAACTAGTCTTCCCAAAAATTTACCACCGCTTTTCTATGTTTTGTAAGAATGTATAAGGCGAGAAAGGCACTATGAATTAAAGGTGAACTGAATTTTTTAGATCCTGGATACGTTTTTAGTTATATGCCTTTCGAATTAGAAAAAGTTTTCTAAATATCGCATGCAAAAAAAGTTGACTGAAAATTTGCAACGAATGAACTTTTTGATAACTGATAAATTTGGTGCTATCGCTGGTATTTATTAATTAGTGTTTGAATAAATAAATAAATAAATAAGTAAATAAACATAAGGATTTTTTTTTGTTTTCGTGACGTCTAATACTTCGCTCACGTCCCTACTGCTGTCGTCTATTAATTACAGTCATAAATGGCACCGTTTTTTCGTTTTACTAGCCAAGTGCTACCATTTTTTCACAAAAGCTGTAGATGGTGCGACAACTGATTTTACCACTTAAGTTACAGTATGCTAGCTTATTTTGAGTTAGGTTCGCTCTGGGGCAGTAAGCGTGCCTGCACGCTTACTGAGTCTAAACCTTTTTGGTAAAATCAGTTGTGTTTTGCCATCTATAACTTTTGTAAAAAAAATATTGTAGCACTTGGCTAGAAAAAAAAACGATGTCAACTATGATGCCAATAAAAATCGTAAAAAACTCCTCTGGTTTTGGTTTCACCTTTTAGCGTAAACAGCAGGGTGTGAAATAGAGTTAGCTTCCTCATATACGGTACAATTTATGTTCATGTTTAGTCTTAATGTAGCTCCTCACTTTGTAGTTGAATAAACCAAAAATAAAAGAATTTTCCCATTGTTGGATCTCTGATCCATGAAAAATCACAAAAACTCCTCTTGTCTTGGTTTCATATTAACAAACATTGAGAAATTCAGGTGTCTTTCTTTCCCATGGTATTAGAAAGTCTTTTAGAAAATCGGATCTTAATGGAATTTCATATTTAGAAGGACCTCGTAACTCAGATCTCTTATTTTTATTCCCGACCCGATCCGGTGTCATTGGGGGGAGTTGGGGGGGGGCTGGAAAGCTTGGAAAACGCTTAGAGTGAAGAGATCAGGATGAAATTTGGTGGGTAGAATAAGCAAATGTCGTAGATAAGTGATTGATGTAACCGGACTGGATCCACTCTCTTTGAGGGAGTTAGGGGCAGGGTCCAGTGCTTTGGCGAGTTCGGTGCTTCTGGACGTGCTAGGGCGATGAAAATTTCTAGGCGTGTCAGGGACCTGCACAAATTGATTTGATAAAGTCGTTTTCTCCGATTTGATCATCTGGAGGGCTGAAAGGAGAGAAAAAATTAGAAAAAGTGAGGTATTTTTAACTTACGAGTGGGCGATCGGATCTTAATGAATTTTTATGGCACTTGGTATTAACCAACTGACATATAGCAATCGCAAATTCTGTCGGTCTGTCGGTATGTCTGTCTGTCTGTCTGTCGGTCCCGGTTTTGCTACTTTAGGCACTTCCAGGTAAGCTAGGACGATGAAATTTGGCAAGCATATCAGGGACCGGACCAGATTAAATTAGAAATAGTCATTTTCCCGATTTGACCATCTGGGGGGGGGGAGTGGGGGGCCGGTTAATTCGGAAAAAATAGAAAAAATGAAGTATTTTTAACTTATGAGCGGGTGATGGGATCTTAATGAAATTTGATGTTTGAATGACATTGTGTCTCATTGCTCTTATTTTAAATCCTGACCGGATCTGATGACATTGGGGGGAGTTGGAGGGGGGAACCTAAAATCTTGGAAAACACTTAGAGTGGAGGGACCGGGACAAAACTTGATGGGAAAAATAAGCACAAGTTCCAGATACATGATTTTGACATAATCGGAACGAATCCGCTCTCTTTGGGGTAGTTGGGGGGGGGGGGTAATTCTGAAAAATTAGAAAAAATGAGGTATTTTTAACTCACGAATGGGTGATCGGATCTCAATGAAATTTGATGTTTAGAAGGATATCGTGTCTTGGAGCTCTTATTTTAAATCCCGACTGGATCTGGTGACATTGGGGGGGGGGGGGAGTTGGGAGGGGGAAACCTAAAGCTTGGAAAACACTTAGAGTGTCGGGATGAAACTTGATGGGAAAAATAAATACAAGTCCTAGATACATGATTGACATAAACGGAACGGATCCGCTCTCTTTGGGGTAGTTGGGGGGGGATTGTTTCTGAAAAATTAGAAAAAATGAGGTATTTTTAACTTACGAACGAGTGATCGGATCTCAATGAAATTTGATATTTAGAAGGATATCGTGGCTCAGAGCTCTTATTTTAAACCCGACCGGATCTGGTGACATTGGGGGGGAGTTGGGAGGGGGAAACCTAAAACTTGGAAAACACTTAGTGTGGAGGGATCGGGATGAAACTTGGTGGGAAAAATAATTAGGAGTCTTAGATACATGATTGACATAACTGGAACGGATCAGCTCTCTTTGGGGTAGGTGGGGGAGGGGTTAATTCTGAAAAATTAGAAAAAATTAGGTATTTTTAACTTACGAACGGGTGATCGGACCTCAATGAAATTTGATATTTAGAAGGATATCGTTTCTCAAAGCTCTTATTTTAAATCCTGACCGGATCTGGTGACACTGGGGGAGGTTTGGGGTGTGGGAACCTAAAATCATGGAAAACGCTTAGCTTCGAGGGATCGGAATTAAACTTGGTGGGAAATATAAGTAAAAGTCTTACATACGTGATTTACATAATTGGAACGGATCTGCTCTATTGGGGGGGGGGGGTTAATTCTGAAAATAATAGAAAATGACGTATTTTTAACTTAAGAAGGAGTGATCGGATCTTCATGAAACTTCATATTTAGAAGGACCTCGTAACTCAGATCTTTTATTTTAAATCTCAACCGGATCAAGTGAAATTGGGGGGGGGGGGGTAGTTGGGGGGACTGGAAATCATAGAAAATACTTAAAGCGGTGAGATCAGGTTGAAACCGGATGGGAAGAATAGAAACCTGTCTAAGATACGTGACTGACATAACCGGATCGGGTCTGCTCTCTTTGGTGTAATTTGGGGGGGGGGCCTCAATTTTCAATTTTGAAAATTGAGGTATTTGTAACTTACGAAAGGGTGACCAGATCTTAATGAAATTTGATATTTAGAAGGCTCTTGTGCTTTGAAGTTCTAATTTTAAATTCCGACCAGATCCTGTGACATTGGGTGGAGTTGGAGGGGGAAACCGGAATTCTTGGAAAACGTGAAAATTGGGGTATTTTTATATTACGAATAGACCATTGGATCTTAATGAAATTTGATTTTTAGAAGGAATTCATGTCTCAGAGCTCTTATTTCAAATCCTGACCAGATCTTTTGACATTGGGGGGAGTTGGAGGGGGAAATCTTGGAAAAACACTTGGAGTGGAGGAATCGGGATGAAGCTTGGTGGACATAATAAACAAATGTCCTTGATGAGTGATTGACAGAATCGTACTGGATTCGCTCTCTTTGGGGGAGGGTTTCAGTGATTTGGCGAGTTTGGTGCTTCTGGACGTGCTAGGACGATGAAAATTGGTAGGCGTGTCAGGGAGCTGCACAATTTGACTTGATAAAGTCGTTTTCCCAGATTCGACCATCTGGGGGGCTAAAGGGAGAGGAAAAATTAGAAAAAATTAGGTATTTATAACTTACGAGTGGGTGATCGGACCTTAATGAATTTTGATATTTAGAAGGACATCGTGACTCAGAGCTCTTATTTTAAATCCTGACCGGCATTAAGCCTCTTAGTTTCCTTTTTAAATCAATCTATTGATTCTTTGTTAGAGCTCATACCATATCATCTCTTGGCTCTTAGCTCTTCTCGCCTCGTCACGAGTGCCATATGAGCTCTTAGCTCTTGTTATATTCAGAAGGACCTCGTGTCTCTGAGCTCTTATTTTAAATTCCGACCGGCATTAAGCTTCTGATTTTCCTTTTAAATTAATCTATTGATTCTTAGAATTTTGCTAGAGCTCATGCCATATGAGCTCTTGGCTCTTGGCTCTTCCGACCTCGTCACAAGTGCCATATGAGCTCTTAGCTCTTGGTTTTTTTCCAGGTGTGATAGCATCGACCCAGTGGTCCTAGAATATCGTGAGAAGGCTCATTCAAACAGAAATTAAAAGGTGTAGTGCATTTTTTAAGTGACCAAAAAGATTGAAGGGCAACTATGCCCCTCTCCCACCCTTTTTCCCAAAATCTTCCCATCGAAATTTTGAGATAGCTATTTTATTCGTCATAATTGAAAGGTTCAGTAACTTTGCCTTTAGATATAATATGACCCCCCACAGTCCCCGGGGGAAGGTCTAAGCTATAAAGTTTTCCCATTGCTTACGCATAGTATTTGTATTGAGAAGTATGAATACATTTTCGTATGGGGGGAGGGGTAATGAATTTTCTGCTGGGGGGTTTTCCAAGGGGGAATCTTTTATGAGGAGGGAAGTTTTTAAGGGGTGAAATTGTCAGGGGAAAATATAAACTGGGGAAATTTTCCAGAATTTCTAAACAAAATTCTTTTTATATGTCTTGCTTTCTCTTTTCCGTCTCACTTTTACCCGTGAAGTTGTTAAGGGTTATTGTGAGGGGTAAATTTTTGTGGAATTCAATTGTCTAGAGAATATTATCATTGACAGGGGGATTTTTCCGAGGAGGTGAGGCCCTATTTTCCGGCATTATTTAAAAAATGATCAGAGATTAAATTAAAAAACAATTTTTCAACTGAAAGTAAGGAACAACATTAAAACTTAAAACGAACAGGGATTATTACGTACATGAAGGGGATTGGCCCCTCCTCAACACCTCGCTCTTTATGCTAAAAATGCTCTTTATGCTAAAGTTTGAATTTAGTTTTAATTCCTTAAGAACGACTCCTGAAACACAATGTCGTTTAATTAGAACAATAACAATTTTTTTTAAAGTACTAAAAAACTTTAGCGTAAAGAGTGAAGTGTTGAGGAGGGGCCAATCCCCTTAATATTTAATAATTTCTGTTCGTTTCAAGTTTTAATGTTGCTCCTTACTTTCAGCTGAAAAAACTTGTTTTTTTTTTATTTAATCAAACAGTTCGTGGTAACGAACTGTAGTAAGGAGCGACCCGGCTCAATAGTAACCAAAACTCTAAAAAATTGAATTTTGATATCAATAGCTACATCAAAAGAATTGCATTTTAATGCTGATTTTAAATATATATGTTTCATCAAGTTTAGTCTTACCCATCAAAAGTTACGAGCCTGAGAAAATTTGTATTATTTAGTAAAATTGGGGGGTGGAAACACCCCCTAAAAGTCGTAGGATCTTAATGAAAATGACACCATCAGATTCAGCGTATCAGAGCACCCTACTGTAGAAATTTCAAGCTCCTATCTACAAAAATGTGGAATTTTGTATTTTTTGCCAGAAGACAAATCACGGGTGTGTTTATTTTTTTTTTTTTTTTCCCCAGGGGTCATCGTATCGACCAAGTGGTCCTAGAATTTTGCAAGAGGGCTCATTCTAACGGAAATGAAAAGTTCTAGTGCCCTTTTTAAGTGACCAAAAAAATTGGAGGGCATCTAGGCCCCCTCCTACGCTCAATTTTTTTCCAAAGTCAACGGATCAGAATTTTGAGATAGCCAGTTTGTTCAGCATAATCGAAAACCTTAACAACTATGTCTTTGGGGATGACTTACTCCCCCACAATCCCTGGGGGAGGGGCTGCAAGTTACAAACTTTGACCAGTGTTTACATATAGTAATGGTTATTGGGAAGTGTACAGACGTTTTCAGGGGAATTTTATTTTGTTTGGGGGTGGGGCTGAGGAGAGGGGGCTATATTGGAGGATCTTTCCTTGGAGGAATCTGTCATGGGGGAAGAAAAATTCAATGAAAAGGGCGCAGGATTCTCTAGCATTACTATAAGAAAACAATGAAAAATAAACATGAAAACGTTTTTTCAAATGAAAGGAAGAAGTAGCATTGAAACTTAAAACGAACAGAGATTATTACGCATATGAGGGGTTCTAAAAATACTTTAGCATAAAGAGCGAGGTATTTAGGAGGAGATAAATACCTTGCTCTTTATGCTAAAGTATTTTTAGTAATTTCAACTATTTATTCTACGGCCTTTCTAATTCAGGGGTCATTCTTAAAGAATTGGGACAAAACTTACGATTTAGTGTAAAGAGCGAGGTATTAACGAGGGTACAAACCCCTCGTATACATAATAAAAATATAAGGTTATGAAAGTTTGTTACGTAAGTTAATTCTTAAGTTACGTATATTTTTTACTAATAAAAACGTTCGTTAAAAATTAAAAGTTCTAGTTGCCTTTTTAAGTAACCAAAAAATTGGAGGGCAACTAGGCCTCCTTCTCCACCTTTTATTTCTCAAAATCGTCTAATCAAAACTAAGAGAAAGCCATTTCTTTACGCTAAAGTTTGACTCTTTGCCACAATTCTACTTTTTAAAACAATTAAAAGCTTTAGCGTAAAGAGCGAGGGATTGCGGAGGGGACAACTCATTTCATATACGGAGTAATTTCTGTTCGTTTTAAGTTTTAATGTCGCTGCTTACTTTCAGCTAAAAAAATTAGTTTTCTTTTATTTAATCTCTTACATAAACCGACAATTTGCTTTAAACCTTTATAATAATAAAAACTTTGCCAAGTGGAATTAATCTCTAAAGGCTAGAAGCCTAACATATTTACTGTTGTAAACACAAGGTTTAACTTGTTAAAAGGTTTAAAGGTTTAACTTCATAAAATTATTATGACTATTCCAGAAAAAACAACGATTTGGTGATTTCTATAAGAAGGTCTCATTGCGGAGATGAACAATATGCATAATCCCCAGATCAGACTATTACCACTCGTGTTGATGAAACCGAAATTGCGCACAAATCGTTTACTCCAATTGTTTACCATTGGTAATTTGTCGAGCTGAACATCGCTCAAATTTCAAGTGTAAAATTTATGGATGATAAATCAAACTAAGATTTGAGGCATAATTTTTTGAAATTAGGAAAGATGGTAGCATAGATAGCAGTTTTTCTATGTGTAAGGCGACCTAGCCAAAAATACTAATAGTTAGCATCAGTGACGATTAGTCAGCAAATAATTGAGAACAAGTTAATGCTGATACAACCTTTTCAAACCATTTCCTTGTTATTTCAGTACGCCTTTTTCAATATTCGTCAGGTGTAACTGTAGCGTGGTTTGGGCATGAATTTCAATGCTTCAGAAGATTCAATACCTTAAAGGATCATCCTACTTTATGCATTATAACATTTTTAGTTATTTTTGGTCAAAGTATTTGGAACCGATTTGGTGATCTTGCCGTAACTTGTAGAGCTTTTATAATAGATCCGAGCTAACGACAGAAAATGAAAAGCCGACATATACTTTCCCGGGAATCTTAGAAAAAACATTTGAATTCTCCCGTTTTGTTCCAGAGATAGAGATATTAAAGTTTAATGAAACTTCCGTTATTAGAAACTGTGAATTTTTTGTTTCGATGGAATTGACCAGTTTTCTTTTTGAAGTTCGGTGTTGGGCAGTCCCTAAAAATATTCTAGCGTACCTACTCGAAAAAATAAAAATCACCTTCAAGGAAGTATCATTTGAATAATTTGAAAGCTTTGGGAACTCCTTGCTGTGCTATCTACCTTGAGTACTTTGGATAGACATCACTTTAATTAACGATACGTTTGGAAGTAATGTGTTTTTAAGTATTACTCTTTATTTTAAACTAGCCATTCGTTGTATTTTAAAACTGTTGGGACATTTAAGATCCCCCCATCGTTTCCCACCAATATTCCTTTGGGAGTTCCCTCCCAAAGGAATGGGATTGGGTACTGGGACAATTCGCTAGTGGGCTTGTTATCTTTCAGTCAGCCAACGCTGAGACTCGGAAAATGATTGTTAAGGTATTAAATCCCCCTAAGCTAAAACAAATAGCCGTTTGAATACTACTTTTTACTATAGATGTAATGATAGTGAATCTTCAACACATATTGTCACATGGAAAGATTCCACGTAGACACTTCATTTATCAAGGGAGATGATATTTTTTTTTACATGCCATTTCGCAATATATAAACAAAAGGTTTGAAATTTCCTGTTTCATAATGAGTGAAATTACAAATTATAAGGATCACTGCGTACACTTTCAAAAATTTATTTTAAAATTTCTCCGTTGAAATTGCTCTATCCCTACTAATGGCGTCAATTTGTCCTTCAGTAATTTCCTTCTTCCCCGTATTGTTAAAAAAAAAATACTGGAATTCCTTGAAAAATACGTTTTTGGGGGGTATTTGTAATTGGAAAGAAACGACAAAATAAGCCCTTTCCCCTTCATTTTAGTGGATTGACGCCTCTTGGCTGAACCAGCTTAATATTATAGAATTTGCTAAACTAACGTTAATCCTGTTGATGGTTATTGCCATTTAAATTTTCCAAGGCTCGTTAGACGACAGTGCGGTTCTTTTAAATAGAATTCGGCCGAATTCCTTGCTCAGCTAAGGGCTAGACAGATCCAACGTTTTCTTCAGGCTTTTTAAGAGCGTGTACTTTCGAACAATTCTTTTCCGCAAAGAAGATAGTTGTTTTCTTGGCAAATATTTGTATTATATGGATGCTCAGAGAAGAAAAACGCCAACCGGGCATCCGTAGATGTAGATATATAGATATATTTATTCAAAAATAAGGGCAACAATAAATTAGAATAATCAAAGACAAATACGTTACTATTTTCCTCCCACAAAACTCCATGGCTGAGAAGACAAGAAGAAGAATTCTGGGAAGCATATAAGTAAGGTTGAATGAGCGTAAATCTCTATGGGAGGGAGCGAAATTGTTTTTTTTTTAATTTGTATCAAAAAGAGGTATCTTTCAATCTAAATACACACAAATAAGGTGTTTTGTAAAATCTTGCGGGGATGTTTGATAAAAACGACGAATAAAAAAAAAATAATTGAAAAAACAAAGACGAAACGAAACGACAAAAACCGATGTTCCAGGAAAAGACTGCCGCCAAGCCGCCGAAACAGCGAAACAACGAACAAAAAACAAATCCAGAACAAATGAGAGAAAAGAATACATGTAAATTAGATTGGATAAGAATTCGGTCCCTAGGGGTTATCGCAGTTTGTGGATATAAGGGTTATATCAGGGAAGGGATGGAATTTTTTTTAAGGTCCATTCACAACTAGATTTTAATAATACTGAGATTTAGCTAGTGCTAATTTGAACCAGTCAGAATTTTCTATTTAATTTTCCAGCCAATCAGAAAATTTTTATGAAAATTTAATTGGCTTGAATTAGCGCTAGCTAAATCTTGGTGTTAGTAAAATGTCATGAGAAGGGGCTTTTAGGTAGTGTCACCTCTTGACCAGTCGTTCACGGATGCGTGTTTATTCATTTGTTGTTTTTTATGGCACTTGGTATTAACCAAGTGACATATAGCAGTCGCCAATTCTGTCGGTCTGTCCCGGTTTTGCTACTTTAGGCACTTCCAGGTAAGCTAGGACGATGAAATTTGGCAAGCGTATCAGGGACCGCACCAGATTAAATTAGAAATAGTCGTTTTCCCGATTTGACCATCTGGGGGGGAGTGGGGGCCCGGTTAATTCGCAAAAAATAGAAAAAATGAAGTATTTTTAACTTATCAGCGGGTATTTGGATCTTAATGAAATTTCATGTTTGGAATGATATTGTGTCTTAGGGCTCTTATTTTAAATCCCGACCGGATCTGATGACATTGGGGGGAGTCGGAGGGGGAAAACCTAAAGTCCCGGTTTTGCTACTTTAGGCACTTCCAGGTAAGCTAGGACGATGAAATTTGGCAAGCGTATCAGGGACCGGACCAGATTAAATTAGAAATAGTCGTTTTCCCGATTTGACCATCTGGGGGGGGGGGGAGTAGGGGCCGGTTAATTCGGAAAAATAGAAAAAATGAAGTATTTTTAACTTATGAGCGGGTGATTGGATCTTAATGAAATTTGATGTTTGGAATGATATTGTGTCTCAGAGCTCTAATTTTAAATCCCGACTGGGTCTGATGACATTGGGGGGAGTTGGAGGGGGGAAACCTAAAATCTTGGAAAACACTTACAGTAGAGGGATCGGGATGAAACTTGATGGGAAAAATAAGCGCAAGTCCTAGATACATGATTGACATAATCGGAACTTATTTGTTCTCTTTGGGGTAGTTGGGGGGGGGGGAGTAAGTCTTAAAAATTAGAAAAATGAGGTATTTTCAACTTGCGAACGGGTGATCGGATCTCAATGAAATTTGATGTTTAGAAGGATATCGTGTCTTAGAGCTCTTATTTTAAATCCCGACCAGATCTTGTGATGGGGGCGGGGAGTTGGGAGGGGGAACCTAAAACTTGGAAAACACTTAGAGTGGAGGGATCGGGATGAAACATGGTGGGAAAAATAAACACAAGTCCTAGATAGATGATTGACATAAACGGAACGGATCCGCTCTCTTTTGGGTAGTTGGGGGGGGGGGGGGTAATTCTGAAAAATTAGAAAAAATGAGGTATTTTTAACTTACGAACGGGTGATTGGATCTCCATGAAATTTGATTTTTAGAAGGATATCGTGGCTCAAAGCTCTTATTTTAAATCCTGACCGGATCTGGTGACATTGGGGGAAGTTTGGGGTGGGGAGACCTAAAATGATGGGAAACGCTTAGATTGGAGGGATTGGGATGAAACTTGGTTGGAAAAATAAGCAAAAGTCTTGCATACGTAATTTACATAATTGGAACGGATCCGCTCAATTGCGGGGGGGGGGGTAATTCTGAAAAATAAGAAAAATAACGTATTTTTAACTTACGAAGGAGTGATCGGATCTTCATGAAATTTCATATTTAGAAGGACCTCGTAACTCTGATATCTTATTTTAAATCTCAACCGGATCAAACGTAATTGGGGGGGGGGCAGTTGGGGGGACCGGAAATCTTAGAAAATACTTAAAGCGGTGAGATCAGGATGAAACTGGATGGGAAGAATAGAAACCTGTCTAAGATACGTGACTGACATAACTGGACCGGATCTGCTCTCTTTGGTGGAATTGGGAGGGGGGAGGTAATTTTGAAAATTGAGGTATTTGTAACTTACGAAAGGGTGACCAGATCTTAATGAAATTTGATATTTAGAAGGATCTTGTGCTATAAAGTTTAACTTTAGGTTCTGACCTTCTCACAAGTGCCAAATGAGCTCTTGGCTCTTCCGACCTCGTACCATATGAGCTCTCGGCTCTTCCGACCTCGTCCAAATGAGCTCTTGGCTCTTCCGACCTCGTACCATATGAGCTCTCGGCTCTTCCGACCTCGTCACAAGTGCCATATGAGCTCTTAGCTCTTGTTTTCCTGGGGTGATCGTATAACTTCTTGACTTAATTATCCTGCCAACTGGGTGTCAGTGTCAAGAGAGCAGACATTATCCCTCACCGCTAAACCCAATCTTGAGCTGTCGCGTGTGCATCTTTAGGCTTTATTCTTGCCTTGCTTGAGAAATGATGTAGACTATTGGACCATCTTGTCCTGGGACGACTACATATATATATATATATATATATATATATATATATATATATATATATATATATATATATATATATATATATATATATATATATATATATATATATATATATATATATCAGGTATTCAGGTATTCAGGTATATATATCAGGTATTAAATAAAAAACTAGTTTTTTAAACTGAAAGTAAGGAGCAACATTAAAACTTAAAACGAACAGAAATTATTCCGTGTATGAAAGGGGCTGTCCCCTCCTCATCGTCCCGCTCTTTACGCTAAAGCTTTTTTATTGTTTTAAAAAGTAGAACTGTGACAAAAGAATCAAATTTTAGCGTAAAGAGGGGGATGGTAAGGAGGGGACAGCCCCTTTCACATACGGAATAATTTCTGTTCGTTTTAAGTTTTAATATCGCTCCTTACTTTCAGTTGAAATAACTTGTTTTTTTATTTAATTTATGAACGTTTTTGAATTTATGCATGTTTTGATTTTGGGTCACCGCACATGAATAATTAAAACGGAATTTGCATATTATTATTATTATTTTTTTTTTTGGCTAAATGGCTTTCTCATAGTTTTGATCGGATGATTTTGATAAGAAAGGCAAGTAGAACTTTTTACTTTTTTTTACAAACGTTTTTATTAGTAATAAATATACGTAACTTACGGATTAACTTACGTAACGAACTTCTATATTTGTATATTTTTATTATATATATTAGGGGCTTTGTCCCCTCGTCAATACCTCGCTCTTTACACTAAAGCTTGAATTTTGTCCCAATTCTCTAAGAATAATCCCTGAATAACAAAAGCCATAGAATAAATAGTTGAAATTACTAAAAAGTACTTTAGCGTAAAGAGCGAGGTATTGTTTTAAGTCTTAATGTTGCTCCTTACTTCTAGTTAAAAAAACTTTTTTTCTATTTTCTCATTTTTTTTAAATACTGCTGGAAAATCCTGCGCCCCCTTCATGGAAATTCTCTTCCCTCACAAAAAATTGCTCCATGGAAATATCCTTCCGCGTAACCCCCTCCCCCCGACCCTTCAACGAGAAAAAGTCCCCCTGAAAACGTCTGTACACTTCCCTATAACCATTACTATATGTAAACAATGGTCAATTTTTTAACTTGCAGACCCTCCACCGGGGACTATGGGGATTAAGTCGTCCCCAAAGACACAGTTATTAGTTTTTTCAAGTATGCTTAACAAAATGGCTATCTCAAAATTTGATGCGGAGACTTTGGGAAAAACGAGCGTGGGAGGGGGCCTAGGCGCCCTCCAATTTTTTTGGTCACTTAAAAAGGGCACTAGAACTTTCGATTTCTTTTAGAATGAGCCCTCTTTCAACATTCTAGGACCACTGGGTCGATACGAGGACCCCTGGAAAAAAAACAAATAAACACGCATCAGTGTTTATTGTATATAAACACTGTATATATGTAATATATAACATATTATATAACATAAAATTGTGGGTATTTCTGCTTTATCTTTTCGAAAATCAGGTTTCATTTTTGCTGTCCTTGGTACTGTGTGTAAATCTTAGAGTTAAAAGAACAATCAGGTCACAATCCATGAATTTTTGCATATGTATTGTCAATTTCCCGCTTCTTCTTTTTAACTTGGTATTGCGATAATAATTATTAATTTACCTCATTAGCCAAGGACGTACGAGACAATGAAGAAGGACAAGATCCCAATTATGAAATTTGCACAGTTTTAGAATGGAACCGGCTGACTGAGTGGCAGATGTCCTTCTCTGCTAATATTAACCGTAATTTTTGAAATTATTAAATTTGTTTCATTGCCATTGGAATTGTGTCAGTATTTATCTGGATCAAAATAATTAAACGAAACAAATTTGGAGTTCTATTCATTTAGAAGTCATTCAGCCACATCTGCCCAGTCAGGGCAAACGAACTCGTGTTCAGTTCTGCTTATGGTTCCTGATTGAATCACTTATTAGTCAAACCTTTGAAACCAAACTAATTTAATATGTTCATCTGGAGGCAATTGTAGTCATACGGGCATCAATTTGTTTCTGGGAGGTGAGTATTCCACCTTTGATAGAGCATAAGAAAATTCATTAATTTTCCATAAAACGTGGTAAAAACACTGTAAAAATAATAAGCCTATTGAGATCAGGGGGAAGGGGTACAAGCACTTGTATTAGCTCATAGAAACTAGGAGAAACTAGGAGGAGGGGCAAAAATGTATTTTTAAATTTAAGGACTGCAAGTGTCTCCCTCATAAATAAGAAACTATAATTTATGCCTTTCCGACCTAATTTGACCTGGTCAATTAGCCCTGTTCTTTTTGGAATATGTCCCTTTCTTTTGTTTTGCGAAGAGAGTCAAGACATATTTTTTCATAAACTTTAGCAGACTTTTTTAAACCAATTAGGATAATGTTTACTGTTCTTGCACACACGCGACAGAATTCAAGTCATTTAAAGTTAGTTCTTTTTTTTGAGGGGGGACTGTATCTTGGCGATTACTTTTCTGAAAAATATTCAGCTATAGAGAATTTTAGATATATTAGAGAGGCTTTTATAATAATGTAGCGCTCGAACATTGCCTTACTTTAGCAGTTGAAATATTGTTGTAGAAAAAATTCAATTCAGTTAATTTGTAGCATACTTAAAGTCAAAATAAGTAATTAAAGAGAAAATCGAAACACAAAAAATATTATTCAAGCTAATTAACTATATTTTTAAAATATTATGTCAGAAATAAGTCGTTTTACATCAACATCATCACTTAGACTTGACTTGCTTAACTTAGTCCCGTCTGTCCTTGGAGATCGTCTTTGGGTTCTCTTTCTTCGTAATGGTGTGGATATGTCTTCTCTATGCCTCATGGTCTTCTGCAAGGCGAGGAAGGTCGGAAGGGCCATATACGCAAAATTGAACTTGCAACTCTCCAGGGGCTACTACAAGGACGAGAATCGTGAATTTGGCCTTCAAAGATGATCTTCGGGAGACGGAACTGACTCATCCGTTTAACTTGACCAAGCCACCGAGGCTGCTTGAGTTGGATCTTGGTGAGGATTATTGATTGGATTGTAAGGCACTCAGGGAGTTAGGTGTTCGAGATTCGATCAAGGTAGGTAGTACCAGCAATGCAGTGGAGACATTTAGTTTCAAATGCTGCGACTCGACGCTGGTCATCTACCTTCAACGTCCATGTTTTTCCATGAGTACACTGTGATGGAATAATCAAAGTATCAAAAAGTCGTGTCTTGAGTCGTAAAGATAATTTCTTCATTCACTATATGGGCACAAGGGCTTTGAACCTGGAACTCGCGAGGGTGAGTCGTCTTATTATGTCTTTTGGGTGGTTTCAATTGTATCCAGAGGCTTTTGTGAACAGCACATAGCCTTGGTTTTGGATGCATTTATAAACGTTCCAAAGGAGTTAATTGCTTTGTGGACTTCGCTAACAACAACTTTTAGGTCCTCAGGCGTTACGGCCATTTTGTCAATGTCGTCAGCATAAGCTAGCTTGTTTGTCAGGACACCCCTATATGTGCGCCCCAAGTTGTTTCCACCAGGGATTAAACTGCTGTGAGGAAGAATTTTAAACAGTTTTGGGGACAAGATGTATCCTTGGAGGACTCCTGCGGATGTTGGGAAGCTGTCTGTGAGACCTTCACTAGTCATGACACGGTTTCATGATAGGGTCAACTAAGTCTCGTAGAATTCCATAATGGAGGACGATATGCCAGATGCCTTTTCTCCAAATAAGGTCAAATGTTTTTTGAAGTCAAGGAAGAGCTGGTATAGGTCGCGGTCTTATTTCAGATGTTTCTGTAAAATCTGGCGAATAAGTTAAAGCTTGATCAATGGTCGATCTCCCGGGGTGAAAGCTGGCTTGGTATTCTTGGATGACTGAGGAAGACTCGGCTCTGATCCATTTAGGTATAATACTGGTGAGAATTTTTGTAGTCTTACTTTTAAGGCTAATAGGATGGTAATTATCACATATCGCCTTTGACCCTTCTTGTGTAGTTGAACAATTGTGGCCTCGTACCAAGAAATAGGGAAATGTTTCCCTTGCCAGGCAGCTGATACGATCCTCTAGAAAAGATCTATAAGTGGTTCACACTGGACTTTCAGCAGTTCTTGTTGTATTTCGTCTTTTCCTCTTGTTGTATTCCGTCTTCTTCAGGGCTCTTGTTTGTCTTCAGTGCTTGGATGGCGTCTACAACTCCAGAGTGGAGGGGAGGCAGGCTGGGGTGTGAGACAGTAGCTAGAAAGAGGTCAAGGACGGCAGGGTTTGGAAGAATATGAAGATCAAGATTTTCTTTGAAACACTCGATCCATCTCGAGCGGATGCCTTCTATGCTTTGTAGGCTACCTGGGAGCCGTCTTTGTCTAACAGAGTGTAGAAATTAAGACTTTTCTTGCTTGCTAGCTCACAAACTTTCTTGTATATAAAGTGTGAGTTACCTTTTTTGAAACCATGCTCACGTTGTTCACATCTGTCTTTTGTGTAGTCACGATGAGCTCTATGGGTGGCTTTTTCTACAGCATGCTTCAACTGCTTATATTTGTTCCTGCTCTTTCTGTCTGACTTGTTCTTGTTTTTGCACTTCTCAACACTTAATAAGATAATTTTGTTGTTTGTCTAAGGCTTTTTATTGTCTCCCCAAAACAGGAATCTGGACGTCACTGATTATGTTAGAAGAGTCGGTGACCAGTTTATCAATATTCTGCTTCAATAGAGGTATAAGAAGTTTGAGAGAAGATTTGATGTATAGACAGATAGTTCCGAGGTTTATGCTTGGTGCGTTTGAGGGTAATGAGGTATCGAAACGGGTGGATCTCTTGTTGAGATTTATGGGCAATTTAAGATGTATCTTAAGTGCAGACATGACCAGTGAATGGTCGGTGTCAAAATCACCGCCAAGGTAAAAACAAGGGTAAAAGTGTCTGGCATGGACGATTTCCACCGCCTACTGACGAGTATGTAATCAATAAGATTACGGGTTTTTTGATCCGGTGAGGTCCTTGGCTCCTTTCGGTGTTCTCTGTGTTGGAAGAAAGTATTAGTAACGGTCATATCGTTATCTCTGCAAATCTTATTAAGGTGTTCTCCCATCTTATTAATTCTCCCATGGCCAAATTTACCCATGACATCCTCGGTTACAGCGATAGCGGTTCCAACTATAGCATTGAAGTCGTCAATGACAAAGACAAGGTCTGCTTTTGGGGCTGCGTCAAGTTGGCTTTGCAGTTGAAGGCAAAAATTCTCAGAATCTACATCTGGCTTAGCCTACTGGAATCTGGAGTGTATACCTGGATGATCGTAATGTTGATCGGTGATCCTTTTATTCTTATCATAATCACCATTCTGACACAGGTTTTTCTGATCTTCGTGCTCTACTACACATCAAAAAGCTTATACCTTGGCGATGGACACCGTCGGTTCTTTCAGACACTATCAGACTAGCATTGTCGATCCTTTCTTCGCAAGTCGTAGGTAGGTGTGTTTTCTGAGAGTCCCACAATATCTCATTTATATTGGTTTAATTTGTTGAGAATGATATTTATTTTGCCTTATTTTAGAAGCGTTCTAACGGTCAGGGTTCTAACAAATAAAATCGACTTTGGGGACAACATAGCTTCCAGGGTTGGAGTTGTCAACGTTGTCAAAAGATCTCCATTAGCGAGATTCTCTGTCGTCAAATCGTCGGTTGCCCCTGAGGTGATAGCTACTATGTTATGGTCTTCGTCGGTTATCCCAGACTCGGTAGTTATCATCTCATGGCTTTCGTCGGTTACCCCGGACGTGGTAGCTCTGGTTCTCTTCCTTGACCGTTTGTATTTCATCACTTTATGTTAAGAAGAAAGGATGTTTCTTAGCTAATTTCAGGACAGCGGTAAGCCACTCCTCTCCATCCCTAGCCGAGGTCGGTCATATCTAACGCCGATAATGCACCCTTCTGGTGACCTGCACCACCAAAAATTTATCGCATTGCTGGAAGAAAGTTTGTGACTGACGGGACATATCCATACGCCAATGGTCCATCCATACGCCAATGGTCCCTGCCCAGTGCAAATTAAAAGGGTTTCCTACCTCCTCCGTCTGAATATATGAACCCCAGACATGGGTGTTCCAACTTTATATATAGACCCCCCCACGGATTGGGTCTTCCCTTGGTCCGCGCCCCGCTACCTGGAAGCATCCTGAATATCCGCAAGACGTTCTCCTATCTGCAATCTGGAGATGCATTGAGCGGCCTGGGGGAGGCCCTACTGGGAATATGACTCAGTAGTACTCAGAAATAGTACAATAGGACTATTTTTTTTTTGCAAGATTATATGCGGTTTTTCCCGCTCCCAACTAGAAGCGTACATAACTATCTTTCCTAGGACATTGTGATATACTGTATCTTAAATATGGATAAATTGAAGTATGTCTTTTTCTTGTAAGCGATAAAACTTTTCTAAACTTCCTTGTGATGTTTTGACTTGAATTTGATTTGAAGCTTAGGTTTGACTTCAGTTTAGTGAAGGTTTGATATGACTCTTCGAGTTTTTATATCAAGCGAAGTAAGTCACGATTCAAACATAAAACCGATTCTGTACCAGAAATACATAGATCTTAATTGGAAAGTTAGCTAAAGTGTCCTTCCTACGAGAAATCTTTCTCTCGCTTGCTTGTCAAATATGATCAATTCTAACCTAGAAGAGTTCTCAGTTCTGAGGAATTCTTTTACCCATAGAACCATACAGAATATCTCTTATACAGACGCTATTCATTTTACGTGGATAAAGACTCGAATGTGAAAGGAGGAGAGAAGTAGAAGCCCAGGTCTCAAAGGAAAAAACATTTAGCTATAATGTCACTCAATACGTGTCGTTGTGCATTTTGACAAGTTCCTGTTCTTGTTGTTAGTTGTTATTATTGTTATTTACACGCGTTTCACCATAGCCCGGTGTCTTTTTTTCTATAAACACTATAAATACTCTATTACTCAGTAACCACTGTGCATAACCACTTGGTATTTTATATTTATATACTTAGTACTTAGATTGTATTTATATACTCTATACATTTAAACATATCTAAGTATTTTATAAATACTCTATAAATAAGCTATAAATACTCTATTGTAAACCCCAAAGATTATGGGTTACTAATGAGAGTGGAAATTAGTGTTTCTGTCAATTTTAGTGTTTGTTTAGTGTTTGCTATCAATGCCATTTAGCGATTGGTGACACATAGCATTTTTTCGAGATTTGTAACTCGTTTTTCTGTTAGGAACTGAGATCAAACATTTAATACTACCCCAATTTTACCAATTACGTATATTAAATTAGTTATTCTTATTATTAAACTGAAAGTGTCACCAGACGCTAGATGGCACTGATAGTTTTTTTTTGTCAACACTAACGACAGTTCCTACTATTATAAGTTAGTTGTACTCTTTGGTAACCAATTTGAATCGTAAACCAAAACAAAAGAACGTTGCTTGATACTAAAAGATGACACTATCTAGCATTAAATTTGTTTCAGCAGGTTTTACTGCTTAATCATTAACATTGTCATAGTCAGTCAGAGAGAAAATTGGGGTTCACCCCAAGGACGAAATATAATTTTGCTAATGGTCTAGTTTTCTTAGAAAAGTTTTTAAATCTATTGTACACTGCCAAAAAAATGAATGGTAGGCTAAAGCTTTTTTAGTATCACAGCTCTTTCTAAAGGTTATAAATTTATTGACTAATAGCAGACAATCGTGGTTAGCTGGATCTTAAAAATTTCCATTTGCATTTTTCCATTTCAAAAATTTCATGATTTTCTTAGGGAAAAGGGGGCATTGGAAGGAGGTTAGTTTCCCTCCCCCCATCTTTTTGATCGTTCAAAAAGGGCACAAGAACTTTTGATTTTCGTTCGAATGAACCCTCTGCCGATGTTATAGGACCACTTGTTGGATACGATTAAAAAGGGAACAAATAAACACGCATCCGCGTTCTTTCTTCTAGCAGAAATTTAAAAAATTCAGTTTTTGTAGATAGGATTTGGAAACCTGTACAGTAGAATTTTCTTATGTGTTAAATCAGATGCTGGGGTTTTTAGTAAGATTGCTTGACTTTTTGGTGGGGCTTCCCCTTTTTTAAATCATGTAAATTTTCTCAGGCTCGAAGCTTTTGATGAGTAACATTCAACCTAATAGATTTTTATATATTTGGAATCAATCAGCATAAACAGCCAATTCTTTTGATGTATCTACTGATACTAATTTTTTTTTTTTACAATTTTGGTTATTATTGGATCGAGGCACTCCTTTTCACTGCTCATTACCATGAACTATTTGATAACTCTTTTGAAAATTAAAATAACTGATTTCGATAACCAATCTATTTGTCCTGTTTGAACGTAAGCTTAGAGTGCTGCTCGAAAAGTCCAAAAGATATATTTAGACCATTTTTTCGTCAGATATACGACTTATGTTTAAGGCCTAGCCAAAGTCCAAGCATTTAATTCCCAAGTCAATTCTTTTTCTTAGGCGGCAACTCGGTCAAATACAAAGGTATCAGTTTTCTTCGTCGCTTCAACTAAACAAACATAAGAAGGTTGAACTTAAGTGGTTTCTCACTCAAAATTATGATTACTACTACTACTAATAACTCACTGCAGCACCAAGCCGCCTGAGGCCAACACAGCTACGCACGCTCCTCCTCCAACCTAATCTATTTAAAGCCTCCCTCTCTACACCCTCCCAGGAAGTTCCCATTTCCTTTAAATCTTTATTTATGACATCCTTCCAACCCAGACAAGGACGACCTGCTTTCCCTGTAGCCCCAGACGGTTGGCCAAAAAGGTCAATCTTCGGTAATCTGTCATCCTTCATCCGTAGAACGTGGCCTAGCCATCTCAACCTTTCTTTTATTATAGCCCCAGAAAGCGGGATTGAACCACACTTTTCGTACAACCTACTGTTTGAAATACGGTCAGTCAGCCGCGTACCCAGAATAATCCGTATACAATTTCTCTGGAAAACATCTAGTAGATTTTCATCTGCTTTTCGGAGTGCCTATGCTTCAGAGCCATATTTAACCACTGTCATCACTGTAGCTTCCAATATTCTAATCTTGGTTTGTAGACTTATCTTTCGATTCTTCCTAACTTTTTTTAACTGTGAAAAAACACCCTGAGCCTTAGCTATTCAACTTTTAACATCTTCACTGCTCCCACCATCTTTACTAATAATACTACCAAGGTAGCTGAAGCTCCCAACCTGATCAATCTTTTTGTTACCTAATGTCATCTGTTCATCTTCACTCATTCCTAGCCTTAGTGACTTAGTCTTCTTAACATTAATTTTCAAGCCTATTTTAGCACCCTGAACTCGTAAAACCTCTAAAAATTCATTCATTTTGCTCACACTTTCATCTAATATGCTTAAATCATCAGCATAATCTAAGTCCAGGAGCGTTCTTCCTCCCCATTTGATCCCATGGTCTCCAATTGCCTTTCCTGTGCTCCTTAAGACGAAGTCCATCAAAATGATCCATATAAAGGGGGATAGAACACAACCCTGCTTAACTCCTGATTTAATACAAAACCAGTTGCTAACCTCATTTCCTACCTTAACCGCAGCAATATTATTCTCGTATATAGCGCGAATCACTTTAATGCATTTTTCTGGTATACCATATAACGATAAGACCTTTGTTAACGTTGTTCTATCAACAGAATCGAAAGCTTGCTCATAATCGATAAAACTGAGGACCAAAGGTGTTTGACAACGAAGGGACTTCTCAATTATTAACCTAAGAGTGAAAACATGGTCAGAGCCACCACATTTAAGAAACTCATTAATCATACTATCAGCACCTGGGGCCTTATTATTTTTTTATCATTTTAGTACTGTCGCTAATTCTTCCTCACTAAACAAATCTTCCTTCACATCCAAGGTATCACAAACTTTTTCATTTTCATCTATATCTTTTCCTGCAACTGTATCTCGGTTTAGCACATTCTCAAAACGTTCCACCCATCTTTCTTTAACTTTTTCCTTATCACTAATTTTGGCCCCATTTCTGTCTTTAACTGGGACCAGTCCGGATTGGCTACTCCCTTTCAATTTATCAACATGCCAGTATAATATTTTACTATTATGCCGTCTAGCCACATCTTCCAGATCCTCAGCAATTTTATCCATCGCCTCCTCTTCACATCTCCTTAGTTCACATTTTAATGCTTTCTCCACTTTCTTTACATTTCTTTTGTTTTCATACGACCTATCACTCAGATAATTCTTATACAAACCCCTTCTACTCTCTATTAAACCTAAAGCTTTTTCACTAATATTCCTAGTTGCAGTCTTAGCACTCTTCCCTATGACACCATCAGCAACTTCACAAATTGTTAAATTAGGGGTAGGCTATCCTTAGCAATTCCTTTTGTAATTATTTGTACAATATAATTTTTTATATGTATTTATTAACTGGCAGTTTGATGTCTGCGCGCTACTTATTCTCTAGAATCTGTTTAAACAGGTTACAACTAACTAATACTTGACTGAATGGCTCCTGAACAATCCGATTGGTTTGTCCCTTGGTGTAATTTATGCATTCTCACACGCTCCGATTACAACTGGATCTAGTCTTTTGAGGGAATTTTTGACTTCGGAACACAAGTATGAAAGTATTTGAAGGGACTGCAGCCAGGAGGTATATGTTACAGAAATAAGTTTCTGATTGTTGAATAGAAAATTTGTTGCTCTATTTTTTATACCCCACAACAACAGTGTCAAGTATAGCAATTTAGAATGCAAACCCGAAACAGTTTCTTCAATTACTTTGGAATTATAAAAAAAATAATTGTCGGCTTTAAGATTTGATTAGAATCAAAATATTCGCCAGATTTTTTTTATTTCTATTGACATAAAAACCGCCGAAATCAAACAGTTCGTGGTGACGAACTGTAGTAAGGAGCGACCAGGCTCAATAGTAACCGAAACTCTAAAAAATGGAAGTTTGATATCAATAGCTACATAAAAAGAATCGCATTTTAATGCTGATTTTAAATATATAAGTTTCATCAAGTTTAGTCTTACCCATCAAAAGTTACGAGCCTGAGAAAATTTGCCTTATTTAGGAAAATAGGGGGAAACACCCCCTAACAGTCGTAGGATCTTAACGAAAATGACACCATCAGATTCAGCGTATCAGAGAACCCTGCTGTAGAAGTTTTAAGCTCCTACCTACAAAAATGTGGAATTTTGTAATTTTTGCCAGAAGACAAATCACGGGTGCGTGTTTTTTTTTTTTTTTTTTTTTTTTTTTTTTTTTTTTTTTTTTTTCCCAGGGGTCATCGTATCGACCACGTGGTCCTAGAATGTCGCAAGAGGGCTCATTCTAACGGAAATGAAAAGTTCTAGTGCCCTTTTTAAGTGACCAAAACAATTGAAGGGCATCTAGGCCCCCTCCCACGCTCATTTTTTCCCAAAGTCAACGGATCAAAATTTTGAGATAGCCATTTTGTTCAACATAGTCGAAAACCTTGATAAATATTTCTTTTGGGATGACTTACTCCCCCACAATCCCTGGAGGAGGGGCTGCAAGTTACAAACTTTGACCAGTGTTTACATATAGTAATGGTTATTGGGAAGTGTACAGACGTTTTCAGGGGGATTTTATTTTGTTTGGGGGTGGGGCTGAGGAGAGGGGGCTATGTTGGAGGATCTTTCCTTGGAGGAATCTGTCATGGGGGAAGAAAAAATTCAATGACAAAGGCGCAGGATTCTCTAGCATTACTATAAGAAAACAATGAAAAATAAACATGAAAACGTTTTTTCAAATGAAAGGAAGAAGTAGCATTGAAACTTAAAACGAACAGAGATAATTACGTATATGAGGGGTTCTAAAAATACTTTAGCACAAAGAGCGAGGTATTTAGGAGGAGATAAATACCTTGCTCTTTATGCTAAAGTATTTTTAGTAATTTCAACTATTTATTCTACGGCCTTTCTGATTCAGGGGTCATTCTTAAAGAGTTTTGACAAAACTTACGATTTAGTGTAAAGAGCGAGGTATTAACGAGGGTACAAACCCCCTCGTACACATCATAAAAATATAAGGTTATGAAAGTTTGTTACGTAAGTTAATCCTTAAGTTACGTATATTTTTTACTAATAAAAACGTTCGTTAAAAATTAAAAGTTCTAGTTGCCTTTTTAAGTAACCGAAAAATTGGAGGGGCAACTAGGCCTCCTTCTCCACCCCTTATTTCTCAAAATCGTCTGATCAAAACTAAGAGAAAGCCATTTAGCCAAAAAAAGAATTAATATACAAATTTCATTTTAATAATTTATGTGTGGAGAGCCAAAACCAAAAATGCATTAATTCAAAAACGTTCAGAAATTAAATAAAAAAAAACCAATTTTTTTAGCTGAAAGTAAGGAGCGACATTAAAACTTAAAACGAACAGAAATTACTCCGGATATGAAATGACTCGTCCCCTTCGCAATCCCTCGCTCTTTACGCTAGAGTTTGACTCTTTGCCACAACTCTACTTTTTAAAACAATTAAAGCTTTGGAATTATAAAAAAAATAATTGTCGGCTTTAAGATTTGATTAGAATCAAAATATTCGCCAGATTTTTTTTATTTCTATTGACATAAAAACCGCCGAAATTACTAATTTAGGAACGTCAGGTAAACTCTAAATGTTTAACATGGGAGGTATAAGAAGATTCCTTGAGAATGCGTCCTGCCTTAATTTCAAAATGCGTCAAGAATGATACTAAAGATATGATGAAACGCTAATTATATATATATATATATATATATATATATATATATATATATATATATATATATATATATATATATATATATATAGTTAAGACTGTTTATCGGGGAGGGTTTCAGGGTGTGAACCCGCTCCCAATTTTTTCCGACTCGTAAAGACGCAACAAAAATGCATATAAGCAAATCTGTGATTGTAACAAAAATCCCTTGTTCATGGTGTATACAATTATGTTTTTCTTGCTTGTTAATAGTTATCAAATATAAAAGGTTTGGACCCTGTTTAATTCATTGTGTTTGAATTTTAACCAATTTGGATGTCTCGAAATTCCCTTGCCAATATGTTATTAATTTTCCCCAAAATGTGCTGTGAAACAGTCCATGCTGGAATGTTTGTGGAAATGTTTATTGGAAGTTTTCAGGCCGGCAACGTCTCTAAAGTAATAACTTCAGTATTGGCAATCTTATCCATTAAAAATTTCGGTACTTTTGGGTTATTGGAAACACATTCAGGAATTAAGCTTAGGTTACATCTCAGAAAACCGGTTTCATAGCTGCAAAAATAATTGATGGATGATACAGTGCATTGGACTTAGACAGAACACATTGGACTTGTATAATTTGAGTTATATATTTGCACATTTGGGGTGGGATGGGGGTTAGGCTAGGTTATGCTAGACTGGGTTAGGTTAGGTTTCCATAATTTTATTTTTAAAGTATTATTTTATCATCATGTTATGTTATTTTTCATTAGGATTAACCTAACTTCACTTTTTGCGTTTTTTTTTCCAATAACCGAAAAGTACCAAAATTTGTATACAAAGCTTGAAGTTGCGTGATCATTAACGGAGGTAGGAAAATTAGACGGAACTGAATTTCATGCCAAGTCGATACTGAAATAAACTCTGAACCTTAGCCAGGTTGAAAAAGAGAAACACGACTGCCTACTTTCTTTAATACTTCCTGAATTCACCTCAGACCTTGCCAAAACTTCTGGTATAGCTTTCAGACAAAATTTCGCTTTTCCTTCAATCCTACTGTGATAATGATACCAATCATATTAACTAGAGTATTGAAAACACCGTAATTTTTCTTTTGGTTTTCAACCAAATTAAAAATTAAAAATTGAGGAAAGGGTTCACCGTAAAAAAAAAAGAAAGGGTTTGCTCTCGTTATTCTGTACAAATTTAAGAAGTTCCAGCTATAGCATATCTTTAATAATTAATAAACACAAGACTATGAAGGGGATTATGAATTAGGATAAAGATGCGTTATCTGCTAAGTATATATATTTGAGATATCGCTTAGACCTCCATTTGAAACCAACATTGAAATAGACTCTGAGGTTGAGCCAAGTACAAAGAAAGAGATGTATCAAATTTGCTATTTCGCTTAGTATAAAAATCACAGTATCTTTTTACTCATGAAAATAATTTATAGTTATACGTTCCCTAAAACCCAGTTACCAAAGAAAATAAAGTATTTGAAACGGTTTCAGACACTCTGAAGTCTTGAATCGTGATTTTGATAGCGATTTCATGGCTGAACATCAGAATGTGTTTATAGTTCCTTTCAGTACTGCCTTAGGAGTACTTACACATGGAGATTATTGTTTCCATAATTTCTGGTAACATCCCTCCCCTCGGGTTTTACGACTGCGCACACGCGAGTCTTTTCCGACGTTATGATGAAAGGTGCAATCAGACCCATTGGATTTTCCTAAAATGTTGAAAGGAAGTCCTTAAACTTTAAAGTTTGGGCTGACGTAGTCTTTAAAGTTACAGCAAATCTAAGATTATTGCAGTTACTGTTGCTTGTGTCATTAAGGCAAGGATGATTCTTCGATCAAAGCAACCTATTGAATTAGGAATTTAATAATTAGGCACCTATGTACATGCTCCAATTTTCCTATGTGCTCTTTTTGGCCGGCTTGATCTGTCAGTTCTACGATTGTTTTTATAGTTTTTAAATGCCATTGGGGATGACGTGACCCCCCATAGTCCCTGGTGAAAAGACTTTTAAATTCCGCAATTTGTCGATTATTCGCATGTAATATTTATTATTAGAAATATGCGGTATGTCTGTTGTTTTTTTTTTTTGGGGGGGGGGGGGGTGAATTTTCAATGGGGGGATGTTCTGTAGGAAAAGTTTTATGTAGGAGGAAAGTCTCCGGGGGGAATTTTACTGGGAAAATTTTACATGGAGGGAGAGGGAAGAGGATTTTCTGGCATATTAAAAAACGGTCGTAAATAAATTAGAGACAATAAGTTTTTTCAGCTGAAAGTAAAGAGCAACAATGAAACTTAACACAAACAAAAACTATCCCGTATATGAGGGTGGCTGCCATCTCGCTCAATCCTTCGCTCTTCACACTAAGGTGTGACTTTTTGTCATGTTTTACAAAGAAATACTGCTTTAACATGAAAGACTGAATTTGAATGAGAAGTGTTTTTTTTTAAGAACTTAAAGACTTTAGTGTAAAGAGCGAAAGATTCAGGAAGGGGAAGCCCCCTCATATACGGTATGATTTCTTTTCGTCTTAATGTTGCTTTTTAAGTTCAATCGAGAAAACTTGTTGTTTTATTTAATCATTTTACAAAGTCGTGTCTTCATTGTGGTCTCTTTAAGCGAAGTCACCTGTGCTTTTTTACTTTTTCTGTCAGTTTCAATCTCCATTGGTTCTTTTCAAGGCCCATAGAGCCAATTAGTCGCATTTGGAGTATTTTTTTTCGGGAGAAGTCAGATCTGGTCAAAGAAAGCTGTTTTCACTCGACCGACCCCGCCTGAAAAAGTCATGATAAAGACAAAAACTTTATTCTATTGTAAGGAAAGGAAGGAAGTATCACGACAAAAAAGATTTGGTTTTGCAAGGCGTTAAACTTTGGTACTCTCTTCAAAGAATTATTGCTTCAGTGCGTTCATATATAACAAAGAAACTAGGAGCGAAATGGATGTGTTTATAAAGTTGTAACAAGATGTTACTTTTACGAGAACATCGCTTCACAAACTCAACACAAAACATTTCTACGACCAGTCCAAGATATAAAAGAAAAAAAGAAACATCCTTAGTGAAATTACTAGTTAAGTACCCGGGGTATGGATGCATGAAGCTTCGAACCGACATTGGGTTGAATGTATGAGAGCCAGAGTTTGAGGAAGGGTTGTCAGCAAATTACATCACCCAAAACTTTGACAGACAATTTACAAACCTTTGAATTAGCCTACTTGAACATTTAGGGTAGAAAAAATGTCGACAAGCCGATGCCCAGAGGCTTGGCTACCTAACCACTACTAACCGATACAAAATGGACTAAAAATTTGGTTTTTAAAGAGTAGAGTGTAAAAAAAAACCCAAGATTAACTTCATATGTACCCTGGCTTCCGCTTTGCCCTGCTCTACGGGCACCTTTGTGTCTATACTAAAATCATCCCTCTTTTAATGGGTCTTACGAGCGAGTTTCTCCTTTTAAATTGAGGAGGAAACTATAACCAAGCCTTGAATTTGAGAGATGCTTAGAGGTACAAGAAACAATGCCAGGGGCGTATAGCCATGTGTACGTTCAATGGTATGAAGTTCTTGTCATGCAAAGACTTGAGGTGTAAAGAAACATTTAAAGCAACCTAAAAGGTAATAAGTTTAAAAGTTATTGATTTTGTATTCTAAAATCATGAAAATGTAAAAATAAAATTTTTTACACCTTTTTTTCAAATAGCCCCTCCCCAAGACAAGACTTGAAGACAGCAATGAAAAGTTCACATAATCAGTATGAATTGTTTAAGTGGGTATTTACGTCAATTTTTCTAAACTTAGTAATTGGATTGTCTAATAGAACCATTAAAACATCATCAACTAGCGACATCGTGGCGCCTCCTCTCTCGTCAGTAATAATGAAAGGTATAACAGAATAATAAGCATTTTCAAGAGTTTACACAGTCGGTTAAACAATTTTTCATATCTTTGTCTCGCATCATGCATCTGGATCTGTCAGCTCTGCCCCAAACCTGCACCTTGTTTCATCAAATTACATCTGATTTCATGTCGTTGCTGCTGCCCTGCCGCAATGCCTCAGGTGTACCTGAAATGGCTTAGTATTTACCCCATTTGATATAATAAGCAGTGTTTTTAATTATGTATCTTAACTTTGACCTTGCAAGGATGTTTAGAATATTGAAGAGAGATGCCAAAATCGTGACTACTTAATGAAGCATCAACTGTTTGCGACTTCTGCTCTTAGGCGTGCCCGTCAACCTTTAAGAAAGAAGTTTATGAACCAAAAATATCGTGCAACCAACGCTTCCGAAGTCACGTGTAACTTTGGTTGCATCATATTTGGAAAAGGGGATAAGGAAATTTTGTCTCTGAGGGCCTGTTTTCACAGGGATCAGAGCTGGATGAAATCATATATCATGTTTTTGTGCTGGATTTGTTCAACGAACGAATGTTTGCTACCATCCTCCTCTCATCCATCTTTCATTGTACTTGACGAAGAACTCTTGATGAGCTTTGCCTTGAAACCAGGACCAGAGTAGAAATGAATGGAGGAATCCATCTTTCTGTTGAACGAATGGTTATTTTCAAGACATCGCCTCCTAACTTTGGGAGGTCAAGGGAGGTGAACATGAGCTCAATTTTCATCCTTGTGAAAATAGGCCCTTAGGAAGAAAAAATTCATTTTGCATACTTTGTATTTCTAAGAAAGACTTAAGGGAAATGGGAACTTCTTAGGAGGGTGTAAAGAGGGAGGCTTTAAATATATTAGGATGGAGGAGGACCGTAAGCAGCTGTGTTGGCCCAGGTGGCTTGGTGCTTCAGTGAGTTGTTAGTAGTAGCAGCAGTAGTATATTTTGTGTTCTTGACCTATTTAGAGATATAGCTTGGGATTCCATATCCCAAGTCTAAGTCTTTAGCTAGATTTCATTCTGAATTAGCCATTTGCTTTACTTGTCAATACTTTACCAAATATTATAAGTATTGACAGCTATTCGAACTAAAGAAGTGATTGTGGCGAATTTAATAGTTTTTTATTTGTATTTTGAATAACTGGATTTTTTTTCTTCCTTTTTTTGTTATAATCAGTTGTTAAATAAGGTGTTGTTGCTGAATTTGGCATCACTAAAATAGTCAACAGTAAAATTTAAAAATAACTTTACAAGATGAGGAACCCTTGTGTCGTCAATTCACGAAGATATGCAGGAGAGGGGGCAAATCTGTTTTTAAGACTCTAGGGGGACTTTTGCTGTTTCTTTAATTTTTTCAAAGCAAATAAAGAAAATCAATGAAAAATACCATCAAAAAAGTATGTTTCAAATTTCACGGGCCAAAAACTCTAGGAAGGAGCTAATACCCTCCTTCAGCCCAGTTCACGCTGCTTAAGAGCTCTAGGTTTAAAATTCACTCATTCTTATGCCATTTCCAGGCTGCCATTTTGGAAAAACCACAAGATTTGTATGTCTGCGGTGCCACGCTTGTTGACGAGAGCTGGATTATTACTGCTGCTCATTGTGTAGATGACTAGTAAGTTATTGTTTATTTTTTATAAAATGGTTTAGGAAAGGTCTTTTAATTAAAAAAAATTTTGTACTTGAGGGAATGCACCATACGTTAGAAGGTGGACCATGTGTGTCGCAGATACGCATGGGATGTTGGAAGTGGGTATCCCATGGGACCCCTCAAAAATGGTGTCGAGTTAAACGTAAGTTTATATTTGCATGGGATAGTGCTGATGTGTCTCCTTTCCCACCAATTATATAGAACCAGTCGTGGTAGAATGTTGGGAGAGGGCTCATTTGAAGGGAGTCGCCATATCTAGTGCCCGTTTTAAGTAACAAAAGAGATCTTGCCAAAGCAAAGTGGTATTTTCTGAAATTCCACCCCACCAAACATCAGATCCAATAAAATTGAAATTCTCATGTAGCCAATCAATTTTTGTGGACTTAATGCCAAACAAGAGATTTAGAGCCCCTCATCTTAACAAACCACAGCAAAGTGGCGTTTCTGGCTAATTTGTACCCAAAAAAATCAGTGTCTCTGCGACAAGAGTCAAAATGCCGGGAAATGTAAATTCTATTAGACCTAATCGGTTTCTTATGGCCTAAAACCCCGACTGTTTTTGAGCCTCCTTTTTGAAAAATGACACTAAAGTATAATATAAATGTTGGATTGAGTCCCATATTTGTTTATGAATTACCGGTTTTGATAAATCGCCAGCAGAAGATGACCTATTAAAGCAACAAAAGAGATCGTGCAACAGAAAAGTGACATTTTAATCTAAATAAAGTAAGTTTCAACTTTGCTCTTTACTTCCACAAGAAAAGCTTTTCTTTTTTAATTAAGTTTCAGAAGAAGATCAACAATTGGAAGGCAATTTAAACTGTTTCAGTGAAATCTATGAAAACCAAGTTTGTTTACTTTTTACTGAATTTGTGAAAATTATTTGTTGAATTTCATCCCTTTATTATTTTTGTTGTCAGTCTTTTACATAAAAATTCCAAATAATTGCATCACTTTCCGTTTCTTCTTGAAGGTCAATGTCAATATTAATTGCAAGTTGAAACTTGCGGAAAGTCTCCATTATAATTGCGCATATTAGCAATTAAGGCACTCTCTGGCCAACTGATTGATCATGCTAATAAATTAGTGACCGTGATAATTTGTAGAATTTTTGCCATGAAGATGATTCCGAAAATTTGCTTTCATTGTTGATCCTTTTTGTCTCTCCTGTTTTTCTTAACAATACAGATATGAGAATTAGATAAAAATTATTTATTTGGTTTACCCATGCTAAGAGAAGGAAAATACTCCATGTGCAGTGCTGCATGTTTTGAACAAGGGGTCGCTCTCTCTCAGAAATCATGTACAGTGCGTGGCATATACCAATTGTGGCTGATCTGTGCCAAGCGTTTGGGGAGTTTTCCAACTATGTTTTTGGACTGTTCCAAGCGTGTTGTAACTCCGGGGCACACTTGACACTCCAGGAGGTATAACAGGTGGTTGGAAGTGCGAAACACCTCGGGTTTAACACTTTCAACACATAAATGGGGATCATCCCCCAACGAATTTAATTGTAATGATGTTTTGTGAATTCTTAAGAAAATCAAACAATTTTCTTCATTTGCCTCAGAAATCGAATAGAAAACCTGACAATAATATTGCTCCTACAGCTGAGCTCCCTAAACCCAATAAATAAAAAATCGCCCAAAATTTTCTTTTTACCAATAAATATGCGCTTTAGGTCATCTACCCCCCAAAAAAATGGGAGTCTTAAACCCGTCAAACCAGTTTTCCTAAAAAAATTATTCTTATAAATTTTGTTTTGAACGCTAAAACCTCAAATATGCAATTTTACAGTTAATAATTAACGCCATAATGCCATTACTATATTCATTATAAGACAATTATCATATTTAAATTCACTTGTTCTGCATGCTCAAAAACAATGAATAGTATTTAGCTATTTTTCACCATTTTGATTCAGATATTTCATGTTATTTGACTAATTAATGTTCAAATTAATAAGTAAACTAAACAACCCTAAAATCAATTATTTGAGGATTCATTCGGAGAAAAGTCTAGTCTTCCAGGAACCAGACCTAAATAAGGGGCGTATTTTGCTATGGGCCAGGGGGCCAACTGCCTCGTCTCTCCAGACCCCATTTTGCCCCCACCCCCAGCTGAAATATAGTATCTTAAGATCTTGTCAAAAATAAGATAGGCGTACATAACTCAAGCATCCACAGAAACAGATCAGTTTTCTTTAGAATACCTTTGCTTTTATGATGCTATATGGCTCATTTTTCGCTCTTTACTTGGTTATTTTCACTTGACTTGGGAAAATCGGCTTCTACTTTGCTCTCCCAGGATTTTAACGAAATTACGCCCCTGGCTTATACATGAATTCTTTTCGGGAGAGGGCTTAATTTGGCCATTCACTATAAAGAACAACATATCAAAATCATAGGAGAATAAGGAGTAAGTATTAATATAGTCTGAAATAAACCTTTGGGTCTTCTGTTCCCTCCCCTCCTGTGTACTTGCATAATGGTAATTGAAACCAACACAAAACAGCTGCTACAGAGTTTGTGCAGTTACAAGGGCTAATGCAACTGATGCGGGCTCATTAGAATATAGGGCCCAGTGAAGAACAGGTGTGTCATTTGCTACAAGGCAGGGGGAGGGCAATTGCTCCCAGACCCTAGCTTGACCCCATACTCCAGAATCCCCTCTAGCTTAAATTTATTTTCTTCAAAAATCTTGTCAAAACTGAGAAAAGCCTGTATAATTCCAGCATCCACAGAAACATGTCAGTTTTCTTTGGTATATATTAGCATTTGTGGTGCTATGTAATTCAGTTTTCAATTTTCACTGTCAAGGGGGGCAGCTACCCCCCTAGAGCTTCAAATTAACACTAGATATTAGCGAGAACTACTCGTGTTTTCGAATTTTAATGTTGAATTTTCACAGGTAGATGGTTGAAAAAGCTGGAAATGAACAGAAATTTCCTAATAATGTTTCCGATATTGATGTTTACATTTTGATTTTCAAAATCGATTTTTGGTCCGATATACAGACACATAAATTTTGATATTTAATATTACTTAATAACAAAAATCAGTTCGCAACAAGTTCCAGGAGCAAAAAATTCAGCACGGAACAAGTCCCTTGAACAAAATCAGTTTCACGAGGAGAAAAATCAATGTACAAGTTTCACGAAGAGAAAAATCCATGTGCAACAAATATTACTAACAAAAAAAAATCAGCGGACAACAAGTTCCACGAAGAAAAATAAGCACGCAACAAGTTCAATAATCAGAATCAGTTTCATGATCAGAAAAATCAATGCACAAATTTCACGAAGAGAAAAATCAACATGCAGCGAATTTCATGAAAAAAAAAATCAAGACGCTACACGTTCTATGAACAAATTCAATTGTATGAGGAGAAAAATCAACATGCAATAGGTTTTACGAACTAAAATCAATATGTAACAGTTTCATGAAGAGAAAAATCAACACGCAACAAGTTTCAAGAACGAAAATAAGCTCGCAACAATTTCCAAGAACAAAATCAGCACGCAATAGTTCCATGCACAAAATCAGGTTCACAAAGAGGAAAATTAATGTACAAGTTTCACGAACAAAAATCAGCACGCAACAAGTTTAAATAAAAACAATTGTCATTTTTTAGTTTATAAATTTATTTTGAGGGAAAAGGGCTCTAAAAAACCCTTTGGTATTATGAGGTGTGCCAGAAGAGTGTCTCGGGAGTGGTACATTGTGCCACGCTGACCTCAAGTGCTAGGAATCATCAGAAGGAACGCAAATGTGGATTTCTTTTTCATTAAGTTTAAACCATCAATTCTTGTGTGAACGAATATTTTTGCGGGAAAATATCCTAAAAAATGTTATATATTTGATAATGTGTGTCAGGTGGTGTCGTGGGCCATTTCTAGTTTGCCTTAGTGGCGTGAATCATGAGGGCATCATGTTTGGGGGTTGACTCCTAAACCATGAACCATTGGATGTAATGCGTGATTTTTAACAAGAAAATATCTGAAAATTTCTTAGGAATGATGAGGGGTGCCACAAGGTTCCAGAAAGCTAGTCATAGTGTGACACACTGGCATGGATTGAAATGGTGTATTACGGAGGGTTGGCTTCCAAAAACATGAACCAATGGATTTAAATCATATTTTTAACAGAAACATATCTGGAAAATGTCTTAGGAATAATGAGTGGGGTGTTAAAGCGCGCTAGAGGGGGCAGCAATAGTGTGGCAAGGTGGTAAGAATTGATATGGTGTATCACGGAGTGTTTGCTTGCGAAAATATGAACTAGTGGATCTCATGTATGATTTGTTAGCGAGAAAATACCTGAAAAATGTCTTAAGAATGAGGAGGGGGTGCCAGTGGGTGCCTGATGGTCAATCATAGTGTGACGCTGTGGTGGAATTGAGATGGTGTATCACGGAGGTTTGGCTTGCGAAAGCATGAACCATTGGATTTAAATCATATTTGTAAGAATAAAATATGTGGAAAGTGTCTTAGGAATGATGAGTGGGGGAGCCATAAGGTATAAGATGGTCAATCGTAGTGTTCCATGGTGGCGTGAATTGACATGGTGTATCACGAAGGGATGACTTGCAAAAAATCTTTGAAGCATTGGATTTGAATCATCGATTTCTGGAAAATGTCTGAGGAATGATGAGGGGGTGCCAGGGGGTCTGTCATACTGTGACATGAAGCTGTGAATTAATGTGGTGTATCACGGAGGGATGGCTTGCGAAAAACATGAGTCATTGGATTTAAGTCATATTCTTACCATGATAATTTTTGGTAAAAGGGTTTTAGGAATGATAATATGTATCACTGGGGGGGGGGGGCTTGGGGCAGCCACATATTGCCGTGGTGGCAAGAATTGCTTGGAAAAACATGTTCCTTACCTTAAAGTCAAGGTGGAAGGTGTTAAATGATTTTAACGGTGGTGGGGGGACTGAAATCTAACACTTACTTAAAAGAAATTAGGGATTTTCATTAGGACCTCTCAGAAATTCCTCTCAATATTGCTTAAATATATCTCTAATAGCAATCCCTCCTTCCGGAATAGGGTGGGCTAGCCGTATATTGTCACTGTGGTGTGAATATGCATAGCCTTGGTACAATGAAACGTGGAATTTTCATTAAGAGTTCTCAGGAATAGCTCTTATAATATGGATTAAATTTATCTCTAATAACAAGCCTCCCCTCTCCCTCTGGAATTGCTTGCTCTTTACGCTAAAGCTTTTAATTATTTTAAAAAGTAGAATTGTGGCAAAGAGTCAAACTTTAGCGTAAAGAGCGAGAGATTGCGGAGGGGACAACCCATTTCATATACGGAGTAATTTCTGTTCGTTTTAAGTTGTAATGTCGCTCCTTACTTTCAGCTAAAAAAATTAGTTTTTTTTTATTTAATTTCTGAACGTTTTTGAATTAATGCATGTTTGGTTTTGGCTCTCCGCACATAAATTATTAAAATGAAATTTTTATATTAATTCTTTTTTTGGCTAAATGGCTTTATCTTAGTTTTGATCAGAAGATTTGAGAAATAAGGGGTGGAGAAGGAGGCCTAGTAGCCCTCCAATTTTTCGGTTACTTAAAAAGGCAACTAGAACTTTTAATTTTTAACGAACATTTTTGTTAGTAAAAAATATACGTAACTTAAGAATTAACTTACGTAACCAACTTTCATAACCTTATATTTTTATTATGTATACGAGGGGGTTTGTACCCTCGTTAATACCTCGCTCTTTACACTAAATCGTAAGTTTTGTCCCAATTCTTTAAGAATGACCCCTGAATCAGAACGGCCGTAGAATAAATAGTTGAAATCACTAAAAATACTTTAGCATAAAGAGCAAGGTATTTATTTCCTCCTAAATACCTCGTTCTTTATGCTAAAATATTTTTAGAACCCCTCATATGTGTAATAATCTCTGTTCGTTTTAAGTTTCAATGCTACTTCTTCCTTTCATTTGAAAAAACGTTTTCATGTATGTTTTTCATTGTTTTCTTATAGTAATGCTAGAGAATCCTGCGCCCTTTTCATTGAATTTTTCTTCCCCCCATGACAGATTCCTCCAAGGAAAGATCCTCCAACATAGCCCCCTCTCCTCAGCCCCATCCCCAAACAAAATAAAATCCCCCTGAAAACGTCTGTACACTTCCCAATAACCATTACTATATGTAAACACTGGTCAAAGTTTGTAACTTGCAGCCCCTCCCCCAGGGATTGTGGGAGAGTAAGTCATCCTCAAAGACATAGTTATTATGGTTTTCGACTATGCTGAACAAAATGGCTATCTCAAAATTTTGATCCGTTGACTTTGGGAAAAAAATGAGCGTGGGAGGGGGCCTAGATGCCCTCCAATTTTTTTGGTCACTTAAAAAGGGCACTAGAACTTTTCATTTCCGTTAGAATGAGCCCTCTTGCGACATTCTAGGACCACTTGGTCGATACGATGACCCCTGCGGAAAAGAAAGAAAAAACAACAACAAACAAACAAATAAACACGCACCCGTGATTTGTCTTCTGGCAAAAAATACAAAATTCCACATGTTTGTAGATAGGAGCTTGAAACTTTTACAGTAGGGTTCTCTGATACGCTGAATCTGATGGTGTCATTTTCGTTAAGATCTTACGACTTTTAGGGGGTGTTTCCCCTTATTTTCCTAAATAAGGCAATTTTCTCAGGCTCATAACTTTTGATGGGTAAAACTAAACTTGATGAAACTTATATATTTAAAATCGGCATTAAAATGCGATTCTTTTGATGTAGCTATTGATGTCAAAATTCATTTTTTTAGAGTTTTGGTTACTATTGAGCCGGGTCGCTCCTTACTACAGTTCGTTACCACGAACTGTTTGATATTTTCTGATAACATTCTCTAAAGCATTACTCAACAAGCTGTTGTTCTTCAAATATAAGCATATTTCAGTAATCGATTTTCCATTCTGCATGTCAGTTATTGCAGTCATAGGAAACGTAAAACATTTAATCAGCCTAGCATGCGCGAACAGAAAATCTCCTTGCGTGCAATAGTTTATTTCATAGAATCCATTTCCTGAAACATAATATTAGAAATAGATTGCTGGTCCTACTGTATAGGGTGCAATTCCATTGGATGGAAATGGCCCTTTCAAAGCCTATCGGGGACAAAAATCATTAGAATATAAAGCTTCCCTGAGAAAAAAGCCTTGATAGAATATGAAATCCTGTAGAAAAAAAACGCTTTGATAAAAAAGGAAATGAAATCTCTTAAAGTATTATGTGACATCCCACGTGCACATCGTCAATACGTAGCACCAATGTGGACGCTGCCATTACGTAACACCCACATGTAATATTGCGTTACTTCCCCCTTGTGTACCGTCATTACGTAGCGCTGTGGTGTCATCATGTAACATCCAACGTGCTCCCCGTCATTATGTAGCACCCACATGTAAGATGTGTTGAATTACCCGTGTTTATCGTCATTACGTAAGATCCCACGTGTGCGCTGCCATTACGTGACATATCATGTGTGCGCCGCCATTACATAGCACTCACGTCTGTGCAATCTTCAGTTACAAGCGGGGATTTCCCCTTGGGGCCCTGAAGTCTAGCATGCCACGCGAGATTGTCATTCCCGCGAAATCTACTAAGTCACGTAAGATTACATCACTCCCAATAAATCTAGCAGAGTCACGCAAGATTGTGTTACCCCTAACTCCTAGGACGTAACGTACGTCTGCGTCTCCTAGAAAACATTCCCTATGACGCGCACCTACGTCCTGAGGGGGTCGGCGTTCAACTTAAATTGTTAAAGGAAGAAAGAAGTAAAGGGTACAGGTCTCTTTAAAAGCCTCATGCCCTCACTACCGGCGACATAAGAGCCTGTTATCTTGTTATATACATGTAGGAAGAAAGGAGCAGTGATTTGGGTCCCTTTAAAGGCCTTGTGCTACTGCTGTCGCTTCTCTGAGAAGCACCTGGCTTGTTCATAGCATTGCTCTTGATTGTCAGTTGTTTCATATTAGACCATATTTTAGCTATAAATGATCGTTTCTACTACTACTACTACTACTAATAACTCACTGCAGCACCAAGCCGCCTGAGGCCAACACAGCTACGCACGCTCCTCCTCCAACCTAATCTATTTAAAGCCTCCCTCTCTACACCCTCCCAGAAAGTTCCCATTTCCTTTAAATCTTTATTTATGACATCCTCCCAACCCAGACAAGGACGACCTACTTTCCGTGTAGCCCCAGACGGTTGGCCAAAAAGGACAATCTTCGGTAATCTGTCATTCTTCATCCGTAGAACGTGGCCTATCCATCTCAACCTTTCTTTCATTATAGCCCTAGAAAGCGGGATTGAACCTACTGTTTGAAATACGGTCAGTCAGCCGGGTACCCAGAGCAATCCGTAGGCAATTTCTCTGGAAAACATCTAGTAAATTTTCATCTGCTTTTCGGAGTGCCCATGCTTCAGAGCCTTTTTTGACCACTGTCATCACTGTAGCTTCCAATATTCTAATCTTGGTTTGTAGACTTATGTTTCTATTCTTCCAAACTTTTTTTAACTGTGAAAAAACACCCTGAGCCTTAGCTATTCTACTTTTAACATCTTCTCTGCTCCCACCATCTTTACTAATAATTAAATAAAATAAAAAAACAAGTTTTTTTAACTGAAAGTAAGGAGCGACATTAAAACTTAAAACGAACAGAAATTACTTCGTATATGAAAGAGGCTGCTTCCTCATCAACGCCCCGCTCTTTACGCTAAAGTTTGACTCTGTCTCTCAATTCTTCTTTTTAAAACAGTAAAAAACTTAAGCGTAAAGAGCGGGGCGTTGATGAGGAAGCAGCCTCTTTCATATACGAAGTAATTTCTGTTCGTTTTAAGTTTTAATGTCGCTCCTTACTTTCAGTTAAAAAAACTTGTTTTTTTTTATTTAATTTCTGAACGTTTTTGAATCAATGCATGTTTTGATTTTGGCTCTCCGCAGAGGAATAATTAAAACGAAATTTGTATTTTTTTTTTTTTTTTGGCTAAATGGCTTTCTCATAATTTTGACGAATGATTTTGAGAAAAAAAGAGCGGAGGAGGAAGCCTAGTTGCCCTCCGATTTTTTGGTTAATTAGAAAGGCAACTAGAACTTTTAATTTTTTACGAATATTTTTATTAGTAAAAGATTTACGTAACTTATAAATTAGCTTACGTAAAGAACTTTTGTATTCTCATATTTTATTACATATATGAGGGGGTTTGCCCCCTTGTCAGATCCTCGCTCTTTACACTAAAGCTTAAATTTTGTCCCAATTCATTAAGAATGACCCCAGAATCGCAAAAGCCGTAGAATAAATAGTTGAAATTACTAAAAATACTTTAGCGTAAAGAGCAAGGTATTAGGAGGAGGTGAGCCCCTGAAATGGGCAATAATTTCTGTTTGTTTAAAGTTTTAATGCTGTTCCTTACTTCCAGCTGAAAGAACTTTTTCATATTTATTTTTTCATTGTTTTTTTTTAAATAATGCTAGTAAATCCTGCGCTCCCTTCATGGAGATTTTCTTCCCGCATGACAAATTATCGATGGAAAGTTCCCCCAGCATATCTCCCTCTTCTCAACCCCTCCCCCAACCAAAAAAATCCTCCTGAAAACGCCTGTACACTTCCCAATAACCATTACTATATGTAAGCATTGGTCAAAGTTTTTAACTTGTAGCCCCTCCCATGGGGACTGTGGGGGAGTCAGTCGTCCCCAAAGACATATTTATAAGATTTTTCGACTACGTTGAATAAAATGGCTATCTCAGAATTTTGATCCGTTGACTTTGGGAAAATAATTAGCGTGGGAGGGGGCCTAGGTGCCCTCCAATTTTTTGGTCACTTAAAAAGGGCACTATAACTTTTCATTTCCGTTAGAATGAGCCCTCTTGCAACATTCTAGGAGAACTGGGTCGATACGATCACCCCTGGGGAAAAAAAACAACAAAAAAACATTTAAACATGCATCCATGATCTGTCTTCTGGCAAAAAATACAAAATTCCACATTTTTGTAGATAGGAGCTTGAAACTTTTTCAGTAGGGTTCTCTGATACGCTGAATCTGATGGTGTGATTTTAATTAAGATTCTATGACTTAGGGGGTGTTTCCCCCTATTTTCTAAAATAAGACAAATTTTCTCAGGCTCGTAACTTTTGATGGGTAAGACTAAAGTTGATGAAACTTATATATTTAAAATCAGCATTAAAATGCGATTCTTTTGATGTAGGTAGTGGTCCATTTCTTAGAGTTTTGGTTACTATTGAGCCGGGTCGCTCCTTACTACAGTTCGTTACCACGAACGTTTGATACTACCAAGGTAACTGAAGCTCCTAACCTGATCAATCTTTTTGTTACCTAATGCCACCTGTTCATCTTCACTTATTCCTAGCCTTAGTGACTTAGTCTTCTTAACATTAATTTTCAAGCCTATTTTAGCACCCTGAACTCGTAAAACCTCTAAAAATTCATTCATTTTGCTCACACTTTCATCTAATATGCTTAAATCATCAGCATAATCTAAGTCCAAGAGCGTTCTTCCTCCCCATTTGATTCCATGGTCTCCAATTGCCTTTCCTGTGCTCCTTAAGACGAAGTCCATCAAAATGATCCATATAAAGGGGGATAGAACACAACCCTGCTTAACTCCTGATTTAATACAAAACCAGTTGCTAACCTCATTTCCTACCTTAACCGCAGTAGTATTATTCTCGTACATAGCGCAAATCACTTTAATGTATTTTTCTGGTATACCATATAACGATAAGACCTTTATTAACGCTCTTCTATCAACAGAATCGAAAGCTTGCTCATAATCGATGATGGTTTCCAGCTCTGAAAACCAAAGAAAATTGAAATTACCCAAAGAATTAAACTAAAAAGGGTCTAGTAAAAAAGAAAATATTTTCCTTTCGAGTATAGGACACTTAAATAAGTTGAAATGAAACTAATTGCTCTCTAAAAAGCTCATGAAGACTAAAGTTGATTTTCCTGTTAAGCTACAAAAACGTTACACAAACTGCATTGTGGAGTCTGTTAGACAGGTTTCTACGTACCTGTAAGTGATTTCAAGATGTTCTTTTACCGAGGTTTAGTCCTCAAAGAATACACGAGATATCAGCCTCCTAGCATAACCCAGTAATACAAAAAGAACAAAAAACTTAGCGCTAGTGTCTGAGAGACCCCACCCTGCCAGTTTAGGGTTAAACTTTTGAATGTAATTCCTAGAACATGACACTGTTATCTGACCGTAGACTAATGTGATCTGGGATTTTGAAAAAAGGCAGAAGAACAAACAAAAAGTATTGGCCGCCTCTTTGCCATGTTGTTTCGAAAGATTGGCACAAAGTTTTGCATAACCAGGACCTCCTTTTGCTGGGTTCGTTTCAAAAGATTGGCGCTAAGTTTGAAATAACCAGGCATAACAGATTAAAATGTTGACCTATTACTAATCCAAGCACACTTAAACGGACCATGTGAGTGTCCTGGTGCAAGCCACGACACGCGCAATTTTTTTTACTGTAGAGCTGAAAATCACTGCGTAGCACGCAAAATTAGGTAATTTTAGCACTTTAGGAACTGACCGCTGTGACAACTCTGTACGCAACACCACCTCGTGGTATTTCAAATAAGATTAATGAAAAGAACCAAGATATATTACCAATATAACTTCATCCTCCCCTCCATCACAGAACCGCTGCCCCCTCCGCCCCCAAAGAAAAGATGCTGCCTACGCCCATGACTGAAACCAACATAAAACAGCTCCTACAGACTTTATACAGTGACCAGGGTTTATGCAATGGCAGTTCTGGCATCTCTTGCACCGGGGACAAAATTTTGATTAGCGTCCTCCTCCTGTCTCCCACAAAATTTTCAGGCCAAGTTTTGACAAAATTTTCATTTATGGAAAAAATCATTTTCAATTTATTAATTAAGTAACAATTTTATTGTTTTATATTTTTAATTTATTATTTGATTATTTAATTATTATGAAATGTTTTCATTTAATTATCTTAACCATTATTATTTCGTTATTTTTTTGTCTTTTTTAGTTTTTTTCTAGAAATAATCTGAATATGCATCGTTTGAAATTGCAAATGATGTTTTGAAATTTTCCAAGTTTCCTTTCAGTTAGCTCATAATCTTCTACTTGTGTCATACGACATACCTATTTCATGTTGTCCCCCCCCCCCAACTTCCTGGGTAGGTCTTGCCAGAAAATTAGATAGCCATAGTCATTGAAAATTAGATGTTCAGATTTTAATAACGCACCCATTATTCATAGCAAGCGGGCATTAGTTATATTTTCTAGATTTTATGTTTAATCCCTAACATATTTTTATGCTTGAACGCTAGGTACTTATGTGTTATATAATGCACATTCGAGAACTTGTATCGCGAACATGACACTATACTCGGTTGTCACGGTGTTTATACCAGACAATTAGCTTCGGCTCGGTGTGAAACTACATTGTAGCTATATTTTAGTTAAATATTTAGTTGGTATTTTGGTTAGGTTAGGTTAGTTTAGGCTACGTATTTATTATTATACGCTCTGGGCGGCCCCCCTTCCATAATTCTTTGTAGTGGTTTTCACAATTTTGTTACTAATGTATTGTATTTTCATCATGTTCTGTTTTATTTCATTGGCATTCACCAAACTTCACTTCCCGAGTGTATATTATATAACCCATAAGTACCGAATGATATTTGGAAATCGCCATGATCGATCAACCGCTGAATTTTGATTACGAACATTTTAAGATTTTGCTCTAATAAATATCTTCAGTTTTTGATTATGTCTGTAATCTAAATGTGCATTCCCAGGAAAAATAATTTAATAGCTAACGATTTTAAATTGTTAACCTGAAAAAATCCAGATGCCCAGCGTTTTAAACCGTTCTCCGTAAGAATCATCTGATGCCCTCTACCTCTTATCGAGGGTTAGACCCCTGCCCTCTCCACTTTATATATAGTAAATTAAAAAACGAAATAATTTATCACAGTAAGTAAATGCTTCTATTTGTCACTGCACTGTTATTCTGTTGCGAGAAAAAGTAAAACCCCGTTCAGTTGTTTTAATTGCGAAATGGATTTTCCTGATGTTGCTTTGTTTTGAAGGCTATCAGAAAGAATATACTCGTGCTGATCGTAGATCGTGACTGACCCTTAAAACGCATATGGTAATATCTTGAATTCTTAAAAAGGGGAAAAACGTAACAAATATGGCTTTAGAGTTTTGAATTAAGACTAACCTTGCGTTCTAACCAGGCTAACTTAGAAATGAAGATCTTGTAATGAACTTCTGAACATTCCTGCTGAAATTTTCGCTTAAGAACACAATTTTAGATACCATATAAAAAACGAATAATCTCATTTTGTTTAAGTTCTAGATTACCTGGGACAGCAAGCATAACCACTATAATGAACTTCTGAATATTCATGGTGAAATTTCCGCTTAAGAAATACAATTTTCTGCAATGAACTAGAACATTCATGATGAAATTTTTGCTTCAGAATACAATTTATGTACCTTATAAAAAAATCTAATAATCTCATTTTGTTTAAGTTCTAGTCTATCTGGGACAGCAAATATAACTGATGTTCTCAAAGTTCGTCTCGGTGAATATGACGTGAGCACTACTTCAGAACCACTTCGACACGAAGAATTTGATGTTTCACACATCATTGTGAACCCACTCTTCAATAACCTAACTCTTGCAAATGACATTGCTCTTGTGAGGTTAGCCAAGCGAGCCAGACGTAGGCCTAATATTGATGTTGCTTGTATTCCAGCAAGGGGCGAAGTTGTTGAAAGAGAAGGTACTAAGTGCTATATCACCGGATGGGGAAGAAAATCTGAAGGTAATTAAATATTAGTAAAATCATATACTTAAATTAAAAACATAATTTAAAATTTAATTTACATAACTTCAAAAATATAGTTTAAAACATTTTAATATAAAAAATAAAAAATTAAAAAAAACGTAATTAAAATAATAATACATATAATTATTAGTAAAAAAAAATATGATCTAGATATATTTTATGAAGTTTCAATATAGTTAAAAAGGAAAAAATCTCAAGGTAAATAAAACATAAATCTGATAGATTCCACGAAGTCGTAGAGCTCACTAAATATACTGTTTGGGCGCTAGAATCTAAATGTCACATGTGATCATCTCATACCTCCAGAGGACTATGATGCATCTAAGAACAGTTTATAACCGTAGTTCATAAAACAAAAATTTATTTCTAACATTTTAGGTGGTGACTTAATTTTTTAACTGCCCCAACTCATGCCGTCAGTTTCAACAGCAGTGGCGATTTTTGCTGCTACGCCAAAGAGTATGGGTAACTAATAAGAGAGGAATCTGGCATTAGTGTCGAAAAAATCCACCACCACCATCTCGCGTTTCTTAGCATTTTTTTCAAAATGTGTAATTGTGCGTTCTCTTAGATACTGACATCAGATACTTAATACTACACTGATTTTCCGAATCATTCTAATTCTGTATTAATATTAGAGTAAACAAAATATCAAGAAACGCAAAAATTTAATATACAATTAAAATAAATTATTTTATGCAAAAAATTAAATTAATCCTAAAGAAAATTTAGGAACTTCATGTCTTGCTACTGTTCATATGCAAGAACTGTTTTCATATGCAGAAACTTAATATACAAAAACTGTTTTTGTTGCCTTTAGCGGAGTGAATAAGAGTAAATATATTTCTGTCATAGATTGATGTATCCTTTGAAAAATCTGTACCTTTTCACACAAGGTGTGATATCAACACACATTTAGGAGAAGCTACTATCCCGTACCGTAAATTTCGAAAAAGGGTTTTTTGGATGTTTTCATTCAAAAATCGAAAAATACCAAAATTTCCCCCTAGATGTTTAAAAATATATCCTGCAGTTTCATGAGATGGTGCAACTGCTTTGTATCCCTCCCGACCTTTCAAGTTTCTAAAAAAAAATTTAGTTTTATCAATATTTGTCATATAATCCGTTATTTGCCATTTTCATACACTCCCTCCCCCCAAAAAAATATGTGTTCCCCTTCGAGTAATTCCTGCCAATATTTCTTGTGTGATGCGAAAACATGCAAAATAGTCCCCCCACTAAATCTCTAAAATTACTTATTTTCACAGTTTCAAACAATGACGACAGCTGTAAAGAAGTTCCCAACTTTGTCTGCATACTGTCTTCACCCAAGTAAACATTCAGTCCCCAAAATCCTCCAAGATACTAAAAATTGACATTCACCACTTGGTTGACGCAAAAATTAAATTGGAATTTTGACATTTTAAACCGGATATTTTGAAATAAAAATACTTTTTTATGTCTTCTTCATATTTGATAAAAATAGAAGCAAAATTATAAGTCAGAGCGATAATTTAGAATTGTTTGAGATTAGTTTCAGTTTAGCCTGTCCTGTTCTCAGCTAAACAATATAAATAACTAAACTTTTACTACATTAGTTTGAAAAATTTTATTTATTTGATTTTTAAAGTCACTTCCACTTTAAATGCGTTTTTCAACCCCTTCCCCTTACTGCTTTGTCAAAACCCTATGCCAGATTCAGAAGTTTGACGATAATTTTTGGTCAAATCGGTATTGTTTGACATTATGATAAACAACAACTAATGCTATCACTATTACCAACAACTCACTGCAGCACAAAATTGCCTGAGGGCAACACAGCTACGCACGCTTCTGCTGTACCTCAATCTATCCATACTTTACTCTTTACCCCCTCCAGTGAAGTTCCAATTTCCCTTACATTATTCCTAATGACCTCTTTCCACTCCGTTAGGGGACGACTTGTGTTTTGCTCGGTCCCAGATGGATGGCAAAGAGGGACGATCTTTGGCAATCTGACATCCTTTATTCGTAAAAGGTGCCCTAGCCATCTCAACATTTCTTTCTTTATAACCCTAAGAAGTGGGATGGAACCGTATTTTTTGTTTTTTGACATACCGGCAGTCAAACGGGTACCTAGAACTCTCTGTAGGGAACTCCTCTTGAGCACATTCAAACAAATTTTGCTCAGCCTTTCGAAGCAACCACGTTTTAGACAGGGGTTTAATTTTCTGTAGGGCAGGAGGGCAACTATCCCTCCCCAAGACCCCTTTTTGCCGCCCAACTCAAATTTAGTGTCCTCAAAAATCTTGTCAAAACTAAGACAGGCCTACATAATTCAAACATCCACAGAAACAGATCGGTTTTCTTTAGTATACCTTTACCTTCATGGTACTATTCGGCTCATTTTCAATTTTTAACTTGTTTTTGTCAAAATCTGTCTTGTTAGGTAGTACTGGTCTTTGGACGGTAATTGACGACTGTCATTAATGTGGCTTCCAATATTCAAGTCTTGATTCGTAAACTTATCTTCCTATTCTTGCAAGCTTTTTTTCAACAGTGTAAAATCACCCTGGGCCTTGGCTATTCGACTTTTTACATCTTCAAGGCATCCCCCTTAAAATGCTACCCAGATAACTGAAGCTATCGGCTTTCTCGCTATAATCTATTTCTAGGAGACTTTCACCTCCCTATGAAAAATAAATACAAAAAGATAATACAAACCATTAAAACCACAAAAAGCTTTAAACCTTAAACTTGTTGTAACAATATTAATTGCATAAGTGCTTTTACATTTGAATGTCTGTAAATTCATGGGAGTCGTATTTTCTTCAAAACGCTGTGAAAAAAAAAAATTCAAGGGGCTTTCACATTGTTAAATTACGCCTGTCACATTGTCTTGAAGGTAACTGCCTATTGTGTCATAAGGGTAAACGGATTGTTGGATTTTTTTTTCACAAAAGGTATGAAACTAAAAAACAGACTTGAACGCTATTTTACACTTCACTGTGGTTTAATGTAATTAGTTTCGCTTTGGCATTTGAGAATAATTACAATAATTCAGAATTAGCCAAGTTGTGTTAAATGGAATTTTAAATACAAATTTTCGATTTCGCCAAGCGCTGCCTTTCTACCTATGTTAAGGGAAAAACATTTGGCATAAATATTTAGCCATTCATTAAACATGTATATTTCATTTACAGATAAATTATTATAAAGGGAATCTGACAGAAACTTTGCAAAGTTACTTGTCTTCTTTCTATCAAACAGTTCGTGGTAACGAATGTAGTAAGGAGCGTTCCTGCTCAATAGTAACTAAAACTCTAAAAAAAAGAATTTTGATAACAATAGGTACATCAAAAGAATTGTATTTTTATGCTTATTTTAAATATATAAGTTCCATCAAGTTTAGTCTTACCCATCAAAATTACGAGCCGGATAAAATTTGCCTTATTTTAGAAAATAGGGGGAAACACCCCTTAAACGTCATAGAATCTTAACGAAAATCAAGCCATCAGATTCAGCGTATCAGAGAACTCTATTGTAGAACTTTTAAGATTTTATCTACAAAAATGTGAAATTTTGTATTTTTTGCCAGAAGACGGATCACGGATGCGTATTTTTCTTTTTTTCCCAGGGGTGATCGTATCAATCCAGGGGTCCTAGAATGTCGAAAGAGGACTCATTCTAACGGGAACTAAAAGTTCTAGGGCCCTTTTTAAGTGACCAAAAAACATGAGGGCACCTCGGCCCCCTCCTACGCTCATTTTTCCCGAAATCTCCGGATCAAAATTTTGAGATAGCCATTTTGTTCAGCATAGTCGAAAAACCTAATACCTATGTCTTTGGGGACGACTTAATCCCCCAAAGTCCCTGGGGGAGGGGCTGCAAGTTACAAACTTTAACCATTGGTTACATATAGTTATGGTTATTGGGAAGTGTACAGACGTTGTCAGGGGGATTTTTGCGTTGGGGGGAGGGGTTACATTGGAGTATTATTCAATGGAGAAATTTATCTGAGGGAAGAGAATTTCCATGAAGGGGGTGCTGGGTTTTCTAGCATTATTTTAAAGAAACAGTGAGAAAATAAATAAAAACAAGTTTTTTTCAACTGGAAGTAAGGAGCAGCATTAAAACTTAAAGCGAATAGAAATTAATGTATATAAGGGGATTCGTCTTCTAGTCAATACTTCGCTCATTACGCTAAAGTATTTTTAGTAATTTCAGCTATTTATTCTACGGCCTTTGTGATTCAGGGATCATTCTTAAAGAATTTGGAAAAAAAAAATTCAAGCTTTAGCGTAAAGAGCTAGGTATTGACGAGGGGGTGAGCCCCCTCATATACGTAATAATAATATACAAATATAAAAGTCCATTATGTAAGTTATGTTTATTTATTACTAATGAAAACATTCGTAAAAAAAAATTCTAATTGCCTTTTTAAGTAACCGAAAATTGGAGGCAACTAGGCCTCCTCTCCCACCCCTTTTTATATAAAAATCGTCCGATCAAGACTATGAGAAAGCCATTTAGCCAAAAAAATTTAATATGCAAATTTCGTTTTAATTATTTATGAGGTCAGCCAAAATCAAAACATGCATTAATTCAAAAACGTTCAGAAATTAAATTAAAAAACAAGTTTTATTAACTGCAAGTAAGGAGCGACATCAAAACTTAAAACGAACAGTAATTATTCCGTATTATATACACAGATATGAAAGGATTTGTCCTCTCCTCAACGCCTCTCTCTTTACGCTAAAGTTTTTCATTGTTTTAAAAAGTAGAGTTGTGAGAAAGAGTCAAACTTTTTCGGAAAGAGCGAGGCGTTTTGGAGGGGACAACCCCTTTCATGTACGGAATAATTTCTGTTCGTTTTAATGTCGCTCCTTACTTGCAGTTAAAGAACTTGTTTTTATGGCACTTGGTATTAACCAAGCGACATATAGCGATCTCAAATTCTGTCGGTCTGTCGGTCTTTCCCGGTTTTGCTACTTTAGGCACTTCTAGGAAAGCTAGGACGATAAAATTTGGCAAGCGTATCAGGGACCGGACCACATTAAATGAGAAATAACCGTTTTCCCAATTTCAACATCTGGAGGGGGGGGGGGCGGTTCATTCGGAAAAAATAGAAAAAATGAAGTATTTTTAACTTACGAACGGGTGATGGGATCTTAATGAAATTTGATGTTTGGAAGGATATCGTGTCTCAGAGCTGTTATTTTAAATCCTGACCAGATTCGGTGACATTGGGGGGAGCAGGACGGGGGAACCTAAAATCTTAGAAAACGCTTAGAGTGGAGGGATCGGGATGAAACTTGGTGGGAAAAATAAGCACAAATCCTAGATACGTGATTGACATGAACGGAACGGATCCGCTCTCTTTGGGGTAGTGGGGGGAGGGTTAATTCTGAAAAAATTAGAATAAATGAGGTATTTTTAACTTACGAACATGTGATCGGATCTCAATGAAATTTGATATTTAGAAGGATTTCGTGTGCCGAAGCATTATTTTAAATCTCGACCGGATCTGGTGAAACTGGGGGGAGTTTGAGGGGGAGGGAACCTAAAATACTGGAAAACGCTTAGAGTGGAGGGATCGGGATGAAACTTGGTAGAAAAATAAGCAGAAGTCCTAGATACGTGATTGACATAATTGGAATGGATCCGCTCTATTTGGGGGATTTGGGGGTAGGGTTAATTCTGAAAAATTAGAAAAAATGACGTATTTTTAACTTACGAAGGACTGATCGGATCTTCATGAAACTTCACATTTAGAAGGACCTCGTAACTTAGATCTCTTATTTTAAATCCCAACTGGATCCAGTGTTCTGGGGGGCAGTTGGGTGAGGGACCGGAAATCTTAGAAAATACTTAAAGCGGAGAGATCAAGATGAAACTGGATGGGAAGAATAAAAACAAGTCCAAGATACGTGACTGACATAACCGACCGGATCCATTCTCTTTGGTAGAGTGGGGGGGGTAATTCGAAAAAATTAGAAAAATGAGCTATTTGTAACTTACGAACGGGTGATCAGATCTTAATGAAATTTGATATTTAGAAGGATCTTGTGCTTTAGAGATCTTATTTTAAATTCCGACCAGTTCGGCGGACATTATAGGAGTTGGAGGGGGAAACCGGAATTCTTGGAAAACGTGAAAATTGGGGTATGTTTATCTTACAAATAGGTGATCGGATCTTAATGAAACTTGATATATAGAAGGATCTTATATCTCAGATGCTCCATTTTCGACTCGAAATCTTGCAAAACGCTTAGAATGGAGAGATCGGGATGGAACTTGATTGGAAGAATAAGCACAAGTTCTAGATGCGTGATTGACATAATTGGAACGGATCCGTTCTCTTTGGAGGAGCTGGGGAGTGTTAAATTGGAAAAATTAGAAAAATTGAGGTATTTTTAACTTAAGAATGGGTGACCGGATCTTAATGAAATTTGATATTTAGAAGGAACTCATGTCTCAGAGCTTTTATTTCGAATCTCGACCAGATCTGTTGACATTGGGCGGAGTTGGAGGGGGAAACTGGAAATATTGGAAAACACTTAGAGTGGAGGAATCGGGATGAAGCTTGGTGGGTAGAATAAGCAAATGTCGTAGATACGTGATTCAAGTAACCGTACTAGATTCGCTCTCTTTGGGGGAGTTAGGGATGGGGTTCATTGCTTTGGCGAGTTTGGTGCTTCTGGACGTGCTAGGACGATGAAAATTGGTAGGCGTGTCAGGGAGCTGCACAAATTAACTTGGTAAAGTCGTTTTCCCTTATTCGACCATCTTGGGGCTGAAGGGAGAGGAAAAATTAGAAAAAATGAGGTATTTATAACTTACGAGTGGGTGATCGGATCTTAATGAATTTTTATATTTAGAAGGACCTCGTGACTCAGAGCTCTTATTTTAAATCTCGACCGGCATAAAGCCTCTGATTTCCCTTTTAAATCAATCTATTGATCCTTAGAATTTTGCTAGAGCTCATACCATATGAGCTCTTGGCTCTTCCGGCATCGTCACAAGTGCCATTTGAGCTCTTAGCTATTGTTTTATTTAATCATCACAATGAACGGCATTGCTGTTACTGAGGATATTCTTTTGAAATAAAGCTTTCATATTTGAATAAAGCTTTTGTGGGGATAAAGCTTTTGAAAATTACGATTCACTATGTTATTGTGTGCAGTCTCTTATATGTAAGAAACATGGTGAAAACAGAGTTTTCGAACATTAAAACAACATACGTTATAAACAATAAACTTTAAAGATAATGTCTTTGAAATACTTAAAAACTAAAGCAAACTATTTTCGCATGCTGACCAATGTTCTAGTCGCAGGTATCGATCTTCTGATTCACTGCCTTTGGCCGTAGCGAAATGCGCGGTTGATGGCAAATCTTTCGACGCTTCCCGTGTTTTTCGCCCAAATTTCCCCAGGTACTCATTTAGAGCTGGGTCGGCTCTTTCTGAGCTTACAAATTCATACCATTGACCCCGTTCCATACAAAAATAACAAGCGGCACCAGGAATCGAACCCCTGTCCTCAGGATTTCAAGTCTAGCATGCTAGTTATATCATGCTGAAATAGTATATTTTACAAAAATCTAATTTTTACTAACTTGAGAATACTAAGCTATTCTTCAGCAGCCTCACCAAAATAGCGTGAGCTGTGGAGGTACGGGTACACGAGTTCGGCACACGGTACCCATGGGCACACAATGTCGGGAAACTCTCTTATGTGAAAGCGCTATTCGTAATATCTTGTTCAACGTTCACATTTCTTCTAATATTATTCCTTTTGTATTTTCAAAATAAATTGTAGAATAATATAGAAAATCTGGAAAGACTCTCCCAGTCTATAAGAAACACGTATATTCCATGGGAAGAATGCCCAGCAGACTATTTTAGGCCGCTATACGCTATACTATATCAACCGCTAAGATCTTTACTATTAATGAGAAAATTTGAAAATAATTATTATTTCCAGTGCCTAGGGTAAAACTGTCGACAAAAACATAACTACGATTTTACAATTTTTAGAGTCTCCTCATTCAGTGATTCTTAAAGAAGTTCCAGTGCCTTTGTGGGATAATGCAAAGTGTCAGGCAACACTAAGAACACAATTTGGACCCAGTTTCGTGTTACCAGAAACTTCCATCTGCGCTGGAGCTGAAGGAAGAGATTCCTGCGATGTAAGTTTCCTTTTTGTGTTTTCTCTAACAAAAAGAAGAAGAAAAAAAAATCGCATATAAAACACGAGAATCCAGTCACGCAATTTTTCATCCTGAATTCGTACAAATCATCTGATTTTTCTTCTTTTTTTTTCTTTTTTTGCTATCACCCATAACTTTCGTCGTGACTTTTTTTCTTTTTTATAGATGAATTAACTGACCCTAGGCCCATCTGTTGTACCTATTGAATAAGTAGATTAGTCCCCTGTTTACTCTCCATTATCAACGATTGTAAAAGTTACCTTTTATTACCTTTTACAAAACAAATGACAAGAATTTGGTTTCTGCGAAAATAACAATGGCAAAAAGCAACCTTTTAAAGTTTATAAGAATATTTACTTTGGCTCATTTACACATAGCCCACTTCTATGACGCAGTGCCTCTTCGCGCCTCTTTTGACACATATCTGCCACTTACGGCAAGCACTAAACATTGTACACTTTTTTTTAATGGACAACCCATTGGGGTTAATATCCATCAATATACTCGGTGACCATAAATAGGAATAGGATAAATTTCTGTTTTTTCGAGCGGAAAACAATATTTTCTATGGTGGGTGACCCCTATGTGCAAATAGCAATTAATTAGTTGGGTGTTTCTGAATAGAATTATGATGCATTTCTGCTGTTTCAGGGGGAAAACATTTTCACAGAATTATAGCGCCGAGACGGTGAGAATTAGAAACATATTTTTTTTCTTTAATTTAGCAGTAAAAACTTCATGAAAAGGGTTTCTTAAAATATAAATAAGACAAAACCCTGAAAGACTCAAAGTATCTTTTTCCAAAAAATATCCTTATAAAAGATACCTTAATTGCAATAGAAGCACAGGCAAACATTCGTAATGTTTACGTGTGTTTGCCTTTTTTGACCGAGTTTTGCTTGAATATGTGATCACCCATAGGTACCCCGTTCTCCAATCTTCTCATCAATCATCAAGTGTCCTAACTCCCGAGACTCTCCTGTTACTGAGAAGTATTTTCTTGGGTGACGAAAGTAACCCTTCTCCAGCCCTTCTCCATTTTAATAACGATTTTGACCTTATGTGAATCCACATTGCATTGGTTCTTCGGTGGAAGCCGAAAAAAAACGTACTAGACACCAGAAGTGTTGACACCTTCTTGGGACTTTTTGATTTGACACCATTTTGGGACTTCCTCTGCCGATCGATATTTCCCTTCTTTTCTGTATGTAATATAAATCAGCTCTAAATTACCCTAATATCGAATAAAGGAGTTACGACATTACCTTGGTTTTGAGCCTGAATCTCAGGTTTTTCTTTTTCGGAAAAGATAAGATTGAATTACCTGTCCTTAAACATTTTGACAAGGTTAACTGGGTGAGCTGAATTTTAGTTTTTTGGCTACCCGTTGCTTCATTTTTTTTCTTTTTTTTATGTTGACAGCCAAATATATTACAGGGTGTCAAAGGAAAGGTCAAATGTATGTAATAAATCTTAAAATATTTCATCACTTATAAATTACATAAACAATTTGTTTTTTGTGACAAATATTAGACAAAACAAATAGCATTTTTGACAACTACAAAAAAACATGTTTTCAGCAAGTAGACATTTCAAAAAAGACTAATGTATTCCTGACCACAAATAAATTATTTATTAGATAAATTGTTGTCAATGCTGGACTATATTTTAGGCTATAGTCTAGGTCTTAAGAATTTAAGTGTAGACATGGCATTAAGGAGAGGATCTACGCTTGGCGGTGGCATATGACAAAAAAAAATGTTTTGTGGGAGTAGGCTTTTGAAGCAAAAATAAGTTTATCTGTTCTTTACAGCAAATAATATTTTAATGGACCAATTATTGGCAGTGCTGGATGATGATTTAGGCTATAGTTTAGGTGTTTTCAGACACCAGGTTTGAAGCGTGTTTGGAGCGGATTGGACAAAATCGTTTTCAAGTTCTCCATGTTTAATTCAGTCAATCTTTAAACCGTTCATCTTAAAAGTTCCAAGCGTGTTGGGCACGGATTCTTCAAAATTGAAACGCGCCAGAATAACGTGGTTGAGCACAGGTTCTGAACAGCACACGAACCCGTTTTGATCACAGTACTTAAAACGATAATCTGCACAGCCCGTAACGAACTATGTGTTGGGCGTGGGTTATTAACTGAAAACGGGGTTATTAAATTTAAAAGTAAGGTTGAAAACGTAAATATTTGACAAAAGTAACATGTCTTTTTCAACATATAAATGTTGCAGTGCTGAACGACGGTTAAGGGAGGCTATAGCTTAGGCCTCGTTAGTTTAAAGGCTGGAATGTCATTCTGATCAAAATTTCATAGGCTCAAGAATTATAGACTACGTGTCAAAAAGTGAAATTTTCTTCAAATGGGGCGAAAGTAAGGTTGGAAAGGTAAATATTTGACAAAAATTACATGTTGTATGCAAGTAAACATGTGAAGAGAAAATTCGCTTATGAATATCTGACCGCAAATGAATTATTTATCAGATAAATTCTTCACAAAGCTGAACTATGCTTTGGGCTGTAATTTAGGCCTTCAGAACTTGAGGGTAGGGCATCCATTAAGGTGAGGACCCCTTTGGCTCAGATTATTAAAGGAAACACTGTTTTGGGCGTGTACAAAATTGAATAAAAAATAGCTTACGTACCCCTGACCATAAATGGATTATGTCGGATTCTTCAGAGGGCTCTGCTAAGTTATGGGATATAATCTAGAGCTTAAGGGTAGGGATTCCAATGAGGAGAGGATTCCCTAGGCTTAGAGGTGACATATTGACAAAAACAACAACCTGTTTGGTATAAGCAATCATGTGAAATAAAAATTTGTCTATGTGTCTCTGTCAGCATATAAACTGTTGATCAGATTGGTTCTTAGCATGGATGTAATATAATTTATCCTATAATTTATTCGAAGAACTTACGCAGGAGAGGAGGTTTCAAGGCTCCCCTCTATTCAAAAAATTTCCCAAAATTTTGCTACATCTTGTTCAAATTATCTAATAAAATTACTTTTTTTATTATTTAACCCGGCCTTGAAAATATCCATGTGTGCAGCCTTGATCTAGGACTTCAAAGTTTAATTATAGGGGGGCCATCAAAGAAAAGATCCATGTGAGATACAGACATATTTGAAATGTGGGCTAAAAAGACAACGATTTTTTTTTTTTTTTGAAGAGGTGAGAATAAGGTTCTCCTGCATGGCTTTTCTGGCTCTCCTCCCAACAGTAACTGAATTAAAGGGTTTTCTTATATGTCTCCCATAAAACCCTTCAATATAAATTTTGCGGGTATTGAATAAAGTATACTGACAAATACATATCAATATCAGAAATATAGCCCCAGCCCTGACTCTCCCTCTAAAATGCCATCCGTAATTTTTTCATACTCTTAATACATTTTGCCTGTTCCGACAAATTTACCACCTCCCTATGAAATTAATTTCTGGTCACATGATTTCCAGCACACTTAATATTGATGGCAGTAAAAACAAAAATGAGAAATGAGCTTGTCAGGACATCTATATACACTTTATCGAAGCTTGACGGACAGCTACTCTGCGAGTTAGTGCGCAGGGCGGGTAAGTGCTCATACAAACTTTTTCTGGCCCTTCTCAGTATGTGTAAAAAAAAAAGTGTGTCAAAAAGTGAAATCTTCCTGAAATGGGGCGAAATTAAGGTTCCGTTTCATGGCTATTCTGATTTCTGGGTCCTCTCCCATAAAAAGTGAATCGATGTGTTTGTTGGATAAATGGATAAATGTGTTTAAATAAATGTGTTTAAATTTTGTTGGATAAATGGATCGATTTGTTTGTTGGATTACATAAAAAAAACTAGTTTTTTTAACTGAAAGTAAGGAGCGACATTAAAACTTAAAACGAACAGAAATTACTCCGTATATGAAATGAGTTGTCCCCTCCGCAATCCCTCGCTCTTTACGCTAAAGCTTTTAATTGTATTAAAAAGCAGAATTGTGGCAAAGAGTCAAACTTTAGCGTAAAGAGCGAGGGATTGCGGAGGGGACAACTCATTTCATATACGGAGTAATTTCTGTTCGTTTTAAGTTTTAATGTCGCTCTTTACTTTCAGTTAAAAAAACTAGTTTTTTTTAATGTAATTTCTGAACGTTTTTGAATTAATGCATGTTTGATTTTGACTCTCCACACGTTAACTATTCAAATGAAATTTACATATTAATTCCTTTTTTGGCTAAATGGCTTTCTCTTAGTTTTGATCATACGATTTTGAGAAATATGGGATGGGGAAGGAGGCCTAGTTGCCATGCAATTTTTCGGTTACATAAAAAGGCAACTATTAATTTTAATTTTAACGAATTTTTTTATTAGCAAAAAATATACGTAACTTTAGAATTAACTTACGTAACAAACTTTTATATTCTTTAATTTTTATTATGTATATGAGGGGGTTTGTACCCTCGTTAATACCTCCTTCTTTACACTAAATCGTAAGTTTTGTCCCAATTCTTTAAGAATGACCCCTGAATCAGAAAGGCCGTAGAATAATTAGTTGAAATTACTAAAAATACTTTAGCATAAAGAGCAAGGTATTTATCTCCTCCTAAATACCTCGCTCTTTATGCTAAAGTATTTTTAGAACCCCTCATATACGTAATAATCTCTGTTCGTTTTAAGTTTCAATGCTACTTCTTCCTTTCATTTGAAAAAACGTTTTCGTGTTTTTTTTTATTGTTTTCTTATAGTAATGCTAGAGAATCCTGCGCCCTTTTCATTGAATTTTTCTTCCCCCATGACAGATTCCTCCAAGGAAAGATCATCCAACATAGCCCTCTCCCCTCAGCCCCACCCCCAAACAAAATAAAATCCCCCTGAAAACGTCTGTACACTTCCCAATAACCATTACTATATGTAAACACTGGTCAAAGTTTGTAACTTGCAGCCCCTCCTCCAGGGATTGTGGGGGAGTAAGTCATCCCCAAAGACATAGTTATTATGGTTTTCGACTATGCTGAACAATATGGCTATCTCAAAATTTTGATCCGTTGACTTTGGGAAAAAATGAGCGTGGGAGGGGGCCTAGATGCCCTCCAATTTTTTTGGTCACTTAAAAAGGGCACTAGAACTTTTCATTTCCGTTAGAATGAGCCCTCTTGCGACATTTTAGGACCACTTGGTCGATACGATGGACTCTGGGGAAAAAAAAAACAAACAAACAAATAAACACGCACCCGCGATTTGTCTTCTGGCAAAAAATACAAAATTCCACATTTTTGTAGATAGGAGCTTGAAACTTCTACAGTAGGGTTCTCTGATACGCTAAATCCTACGACTTTTAGGGGGTGTTTTCCCCCTATTTTCCTAAATAAGGCAAATTTTCTCAGGCTCGTAACTTTTGGAGGGTAAGACTAAACTTGACGAAACTTATATATTTAAAATCAGCATTAAAATGCGATTCTTTTGATGTAGCTATTGGTATCAAAATTCAATTTTTTAGAGTTTTGGTTACTATTGAGCCGGGTCGCTCCTTACTACAGTTCGTTACCACGAACTGTTTGATGACCCCTGAATCAGAAAGGCCGTAGAATAAATAGTTGAAATTACTAAAAATACTATAGCATAAAGAGCGAGGTATTTATCTCCTTGTAAATACCTCGCTCTTTATGCTAAAGTATTTTTAGAACCCCTCATATGCGTAACAATCTCTGTTCGTTTTAAGTTTCAATGCTACTCTTTACTTTCAATTGAAAAAAAACTTTTCCATGTTTATTTTTTCATTGTTTTTTTATAGTAATTTTAGAAAATCCTGCGCCCTTTTCATTGAATTTCTGTTCCCCCATGACATATTTCTCCATGGAAAGATCCTCCCACATAGCCCCTCCCCTCAACCCCACCCCAAAAACCAAAAAAAAAAACCCTGAAACCGACTGTACACTTCCCAATAACCATTATTATATGTAAACACTGGTCGAAGTTTGTAACTTGCAGCCCCTCCCCCAGGGACTTTGGGGTAGTAAGTCATTCCCCAAAGACATAGTTATTATGATTTTTGACTATGCGGAACAAAATGGCTATCTCAAAATTTTGATCTGTTGACTTTGGAGAAACAATTAGCGTGGGAGGGGGCCTAGGTGCCCTCCAATTTTTTGGTCACTTAAAAAGGGCACTAGAACTTTTCATTTCCGTTAGAATGAGCCCTCTTGCGACATTCTAGGACCACTTCGTCGATACGATGACCCCTGGAAAAAAAAACAACAAACAAACAAATAAACACGCACCCGTGATTTGTCTTCTGGCAAAAAATACGAAATTCCACATTTTTGTAGATAGGAGCTTGAAAATTTTACTACAGGGTTCTCTGATACGCCGAATGCCATGGTGTGATTTTCGTTAAGATTCTGTTACTTTTAGGGGGTGTTTTCCCCTATTTTCTAAAATAAGGCAAATTTTCGCAGGCTCGTAACTTTTGATGACAAAGACTAAATTTGATGAAACTTACATATTTAAAATCAGCATGAAAATCTGATTCTTTTGATGTAAATTTTAGCGATTATTTTAGAGTTTCGTTTACTGTTGAGCCGGGTCGCTCCTTACTACAGTTCGTTACCATGAACTGTTTGAAAAGAAAATAATTCGGTATTTCGGGGCTTCTGATATTATTACTCCTTTGCGGAAGTTAGGCTCAAAATTGGAAAAGGATTATATTTTTTCGATCAGCATTAAAATGCGATTCTTTTGATGTAGCTATTGATATCAAAATTCAATTTTTTAGAGTTTTAGTTACTATTGAGCCGGATCGCTCCTTACTACAGTTCGTTTCCACGAACTGTTTGATAAATTGAGTAATATGGAGAAAGTTGTCCGAACTTCCTGGATCGAATTGTCTGAACCTTCAGATAACAGGTATGGATCTAGCGTTGTGGGAGGGGGACGATTCTTTCCATTCAAGAAAACTATTACCATATGCATCTTGTTTTCCCAATTTGTCGAAAACCTGCGTCCTCCATTGAAAAGCAACCCCACCACCAAAAATAATAGTCGTTTGGCTCTTTTTAAAGGAATTTCTTAGCGAGGAAACTTACTTCTATAAACAAATTTAAGAATAATTTATGGTTGAATATAATCATTTAGGAGGAAATTGAAAGAGAAAAGACATCTTTTATCTGTTGGTGAATGTATTTTCATGTCCACTCGATTACCCAATTACTTATGGTAACTTATTTTTGTACAAAGGCGCTTGCTTATGACTGGTTACTGTTATTTATATCTGCCTGTCCTTGTGTCCACGAGGACAGGGGTTTGAGTACTGGTGTTGCTGATTATTTGATCTGGAACGGGGGTCAGTGGCGTGACTCTGTATACTCAGTCAGAATCAAACCACCTCTAAGTGGGTCCCTATAGAAATTTGGGGAAGGTAAAGAGGAAGTGTGCGAAAGCACGTGATGGCCGTCCCCCAACCCCCTATTGCACTTTCTGGCAGAAGAGCCATGGAACGGAAACCAGCACCACCGGTTTGGATTTGGCAGTTTTGTGCCGCATCCTTTTGCCCTTTTTAATCAAATATATACAATACTTCAAATGACATTGAGTGAAACCGAAAAAAACTTCCACCATTGTACTACAAATCTCGCCATTACTTTTACTTTTATAGCTGTGTTTTGACAGTATTTAAACATTTACTTTAAACGCAGTTTTTTCGGCTGGAGAAAAAAAATAGTCCTGGACCAAAACAGAAACAAATCAATCATTCACACATGTCAAGACATTTCCTTGTGGGTTAGAATTAATGTTCGGCTGCTGAAGGGTTAGGGAAATTAGTTAAAACATTTGACAATTCTAATGTGTAGCGAGGTATATAAATTTTTGTGGAATGACGACAATTTGAAAAATGTTAAAGCTAGCTTCTAACTGGTTTTGGATTTTGCTTCGGCAGCAAGATTGAACAAAATTTCTTCCTCTGAAAGAATATTCGGTTCACTTCTTTTGTTAAAATCCTATAAAAAATTTCGTTTTTGAACCGACAAAATTTCCCTAAAAATAAATAAAAGCTTTCTATTCGAAGGATTTAATATTGAATGTGAAATGTTAACATAAAATATTACTCAAGTTCTATCTTACATACTTATTCAGAAGAGCCTATGTTTTGTAGAAATTTCTAGGAGCACTTTTGAGACTTGCTATTAATTGTACTCACCAGCCCAAGTCCAAGTATTGACGTCGCTTGGTCGTTTTTGATAGTAGAAATTATCGTCATCTTTTTATCGTCAATTTTCCATGAAAATTTTGTTCCCTCCTCTCTAAATTTCAAAATATACCCTTTTAGGTATTATCATTCAAAACAAAATGAAAATGAAAATAAAAATTGTTCCCCTGGTCTTTGAAAAATAAATTTTTCCAATCTGTTCTTTTGCATGAATTTGCGTCCCTATGAAAGCTAGACCTCGCTAAGGGAGGGGGGAGAAAAGAAAAAACTCTTAAGACAAACTAGATGATTTTGCACTAACTCAGGGTCATGGATATTTTGTGCTTGTGGTCAAAGTGCATTGGTGGGAAGAGAGGGGTTTAAACTTAATCTTTTCCGCCGCTACTTGTAACACAGCTTTGAGGACAGAACCAGTTGGAAATTAGCCCCCCCCCCCCTTCCTTGAACTGACTCCTCCTTCTGAAATTTTCTGTGAGTTTAACAAAAAATGCATAAAATCAAAATTATAGAAAAATTTTGCAAAAGTGGAACCCTCTTTACCCTGTAAACCATTAAAATACTTTTGTATATTTGACAGACAATCGTTAAGAGAGCGAAAGCGAGAGTTTAACTGACCTTACTAGACATCCAACAAACAAAAGCAACCAAACATAATTTAGTAACATCTGCTATGATATAAACCACTGTTTATTACCTCAAAAGATACAAATGAAGGATTTTATTTTTCATGAATTGACGACTTTTAAGTTTCAAAACTTCATGACAGTGATGATGAAACATTAGCTGAATTATTAATAATTATATACAGACAAATAATTATTAGAGGCAAAGAATTAATTTGAAACATTAATTATTTACAAGCTGATACTCCCTATTATTACTCAAGGTGTAACATTCAATACATGAATGAATAACAACTTTCTTTACCCTCTTCTTTTAAAAAATGTAAAAAAAAAATAATTATTGAACCGAACCTTTGGACAGGAAACTTATTTTGTTCTTTTTTTTATTCATCCATTTGCCTTTCTCACAGTGGTGTTAATTGGGGGGGGGGAGCTTGTCAATTGGATGTGTTCCCCCCTGGACTTATTTTGCCTCCCTTTTGGTTTTGAATAAAATTGTTTTGGGGGGTATTTTCATTTGAAAAATGTTTTTTATGTTTTATTGAAAAAAATAGAGAAAACGACAAATTTGCCGCCTCTCTAGGCTAGAAAAAAAAAAACATTTTGTTCCCCTAAATTTTCGTAAATTGACGTCACTACTTTATTATCTTTTAATTTTAGCTTTATAGATGGGTCTGATATGACAGTATTTCTGAATATTTAAATGTTGTTTTAAATCAGTTGTAATTCAATTTTGTAATTCAGTGTAAAATTTATGTTGTAAAATGGTCTTTCCACTTGTTAGTCTCATTTTTAAGTTTTTCCCCTGATTAAAATATTTCTGCAAATTTCTTGTAAACTCTTTTGTACTTGGGAATTCTTTTTTTTTTTTACAGTTAATAGGAAATTGTAAGAAAAATCAAACCGTTCGTGGTAACGAACTGTAGTAAGGAGCGACCCGGCTCAATAGTAACCGAAACTCAAAAAATGGATTTCTTATAACAATAGTTACATCAAAAGAATTGCATTTTAATGCTGATTTTAAATATATAAATTTCATTAAGTTTAGACTTACCCATCAAAAGTTACGAGCCTGAGAAAAGTTGCCTTATTTTAGAAAATAGGGTGAAACACCCTTGAAAAGTCATAGCATCTTACCGAAAATCACACCATCAGATTCAGCGTAAATTAAAAGGAATTCGTAAATTAAAAATTCATTCTAACGGAAATTAAAAGTTCTAGTGCCCTTTTTAAGTGACCGAAAAATTGGAGGGCACCTAGGCCCCCTTCCACCCTCTCTCTTTTCCCAAAGTCATCAGATCAAAATTCTGAGATAGCCATTTTATTCAACATGGTCAAAAAGCCTAATAACTTTGTCTTTGGGGACGACTTACTCCCCCACAGTCCCCGTGGGAGGGGCTACAAATTACAAACTTTGACCAGTGTTTACACATAGTAATGGTTATTGGGAAGTGTAGAGACGCTTTCAAGGGGATTTTTTGGTTGGGAGGGGGTGGGCCGAGGGGAGGGGACTATGCGAGGGGAATTTTTCATGGAGAAATTTGTCACGGGGGAAAAAAATTTCCATGGAGGGGGCACAGGATTTTTTTTAGCATTTTTTAAAGAGCAATGAAAAAATAAATATGAAAAGTTTCTTCAACTGAAAGTAAAGAGCAGCATTAAAACCTGAAACGAACAGAAATTATTACGCACATGATGGGGTTCATCTCCTCCTAATACTTCACTCTTTATGTTAAAGTAATTTTATTGATTTCAACTATTAATTCTACGGTCTTTGTGATTCAGGGGTCATTCTTAACAAATTGGGACGAAATTTAAGTTTAAGCGTAAAGAGCGAGGTATGGACGAGGGGGCGAACCCCCTCATATACGTAATAACAACTTACGAATTTAGAAGTTCGTTACGCAAGTTAGTTCGTAAGTTACGTGTATTTTTACTAGTAAAAACGTTCCTAAAATTAAAAGTTCTAGTTGCCTTTTTAAGCAACCAAAAAATTAGAGGGTAACTAGGCCGACGCCCCTGCTCTTTTTTTTTCTCAGAATCGTCCGACCAAAATTATGAGAAAGCCATTTAGCCAAAAAAATAATTCATCTGGAAATTTCCTTTTAATTATTCATGTGTAGAGAGCCAAAGTCAAAACATGCATTAATTCAAAAACGTTCAGAAATTAAATATAAAAAAAACAAGTTTTTTTTAACTGAAAGTAAGGAGCGACATTGAAACTTAAAGCGAACAGAAATTACTCCGTATATGAAAGGGGCTTTTCCCTCCTCAACACCCCACTCTTTATGCTAAAGTTTTTTACTGTTTTCAAAAGTAGAGTTGAGAGAAAGAGTCAAACTTTAGCGTAAAGAATGGAGTGTTGAGGAGGGAAAAGCCCCTTTCATATACGGAGTAATTTCTGTTCGTTTTAAGTTTTAATGTCGCTCCTTACTTTCAGTTAAAAAAAACTTTTTTTTTATTTAATTCTGAAAAGAACCTTCAAATGCAAATGACGGTTTATAATAGCATTTAAAACTTTAGAATAGGTTTGAAATAAAATTTAAAAGTGTAGGGCACGAAAATTGCCCACGATTATCTATTAAATGAAGAAATTTCTTATTTTCAGTATTAAATTATTTTCTTTAACAGCTTGGTGAATAATTTAATTATTTTAATGAGAATTTTTAGTAACAATTATTAGGAGCAACAATTGTTTGTTATGAGTAATATTTATTTGTTAGAGAGGTGGACCAGGACTTGGATATTCCCTTTTGAGACATCTCCTTCAGAAACATATTATTTGTTATTACCACACGCAAACATACTTTCTTTGGAAAAATACTGTGATTCCAAATTTTCTCGTTCTTTTTATCAGCTTATAATTTCACGAAAAACTAACCCCTCATGTTTGCATTCATTTTACTGGCTCAAAATTTCACACAGGAAAAACAGGTAAATAAAACAATGAGTAAAATAAAGGCAAGGCTATTTGGGTTCCCTTTCTGGCATACGCTTACCAAATAACGCAATTGTCTTTTAAATACTTCACAAACGTAAACCAATGGAATTGATGCATAATTTTTTTATATAAATGTATGCGTATAGAAGTATAAATGTATATATATATATATATATATATATATATATATATATATATATATATATATATATATATATATATATATATATATATATATATATTTATATATATAGCTCTTTTGATTCATTAATGTAAAAATTTCATTATTTTCCACTACGGTTAAAAAAATGTTTGCCAAAAATTCACTATTTTCAATCACTTTGTCTTGGAGCCACTGCTCCATGCTTCTTTTTTTTTTACCATGCGCTGGTACAAGGTTTTCATTTTTTTTTCTACGACCAACCTTTTGAATGAAAAAAAAAATTGCAAAAAGAAATCACACACAAAAGTTATCTTTTAGTAAAAATCCCGTTATTTGCTTTTTTATTACATAAACACGAATTTCAAAATAATTATATAAAAGAAATAAAATTGAAAAAAATAAGAGTTGTATTTGTTTAAAGCTTTGCTAAATGGAGTGAACTTCATTTCTACTTATTTTGTCCTTGTTGTGAATAATGATGTTGTTTGTCATTATATAATGATTTCAAATAAATGCTCTCCTGAGGCATGATTGCCAGAGTTAAAAACACCGTGGTAAAACGATATGTGAATTATATTTTTTTTTCTTTTGGCATCTGCAATTTTTTTCTATCATTTTTTTTTTTTTATCTGGCAGAATTTTCCTACTCTAGATCGTAATTCACACTTTGAGAGCTGTTGCACATTTCAAGTCACTTTACTATCCACAGAACCTTTACTTAAGTTAAACAGCCAATTATGCCAAGAAGCGCAACATGGGAAAAAGAATTTTTTAGCGCATTATTTGGCCACGATTTTGTGTGGCCTTGGGGTCCTTTTGACCGATCTTGGGAGGTTCCTCCTTCTGTTTTCCAGTTTGTGGGTATTAATGTCACCTTTTTCAAGTTATAAATAAACTCTTGTATTTGATTGGATGCGGTCCTGCGTCATTTTTAAGACCGATGAGGCTTTTTGTGGGTACATTTTTCCGGGGGGAGGATATTTTACTGGTCTGTAATCTTTCAGACACAATCTTTCAAGTTTTAAATTTTGGTGGCTTTCCTCTCATGTATAATCCTCCATCTAGGGGCAATAAGAAAATTAGACCCTGTTTGGGCTACAATTGGCCCAATACATTTTCCCACTTGTGTTATTCTCGATCTAGGGCTTATTTCTCTAAGCTTCCAACTAATTAAGATCTGTTTCTGGGCCATCTTGCACCCTTAAGCCTCCCAACAAAATGTGTAGCCCCCTTAAACCAAAAGCGACCCATAAAGGTTTCAAGGCTGTCGGAATAAGAAGCTTTTTGTATTTTGGGACTCTTCCAGAGAAGGCCATGTCCCCAGACTAAAATTTTTCTTGTACACCAGTTCCCACTTAGTCCACTGACTTATAGTGTTAAATTTCAATAATGGTGACAGAACCATTTAAGGTACGGCAAACTCCAAGCTATGTCAAATGTAATTGTTTATTTTGACTTTATGAGGCCTATTGTTGACTGATTCTAAATTTGGCAGTCTCACATGGTTAGCCAGTAGTAAATTTTGAAGAAAAGGATTACCAAAACGACAAGTAGGAAGTTGAGATGGCAGGTTTGGTCTCCTTGACATATATATTTATTTTTTTTTTTTGTATATAGATATTCTTACTTTTAAACAAGTCGGAAGAAGACTGCATGCAATTTTGCATCACGCTATTTAAAGATTTTTATTTTGCATGAAGAATTTTGAATTGAAACGGTGAATAATCTGTGGTAAGCTTGTCAATTTGTCACATAAAGTGAATGACCGATTTTTTTTTTTTAAATAAGAAAAGAAAATGAAAAATAGATACGATGTGAATATTGTTCATCCAAGCGTGCTTCATTTAGGCTTTGTTCACACGAATCTTAAAAATAGTTCCCAAGTGAGTTTATAGGGGCAAAACAAAGCCTAGCTTTAGGTTTACATAGCTGCTCCTTTGCGTAAAAACGGCTTTGTTGCGGTTTCTGTCAGATAACGCCCTTTTTTCCGAATATAAATGTGCCATGACTGATCAATCGCCGCGTTGAAACCTTTTAACTGAGCCACAGAAAAGCGCATGTGTTAGAACAAAATTACTTTTTACCTTATTCCACGTTTGACCGTATGCATTTGGATGAACAGAAGAATCCAGATTGATATAGAGAGTTTTTCATTTTGGTTGTATCTCTTGTGGATACACTTCGCGTAAAAAAAAACAACAAAAAACTGTTTGAACCCAAGGTATAAGATCCATGCTGACCCTCTTTAGATACAAAAAGAAGACGCTCTCAAAATTATAGTTTCTTTAATCTAGCTACTCAGGACTAAGTGGTGATGACATTGTCGCATCTGCAAAACCTGCCAAATTGCCACAATTTCTCTTTTTTGTATATTTACTAGCTATTTAGTTCCACTTTATGCTCTATTTAAAACTTATTACATAAGATCGAAGTCCTGTATGGCTTTTTGATAACTATCAACTATATTCTCCCTTTCCAGAAGATGACCCATGACTTATACAGGGACGTCATTTTAGTCTTTCTTTGGGAGAAGGGGACAAGAACAAGATGTCAGAAAACAATTATAAGACTAGCGGCTGAGCACCAAAAAACATCAAAAAATACTTGTAATGTTTTCTTAACCAAGCACCTCAAGGACTACGTTAAAACTATAAAAAATAGGTGAAGTATCGAACGAACATAGGAATATTCGTAAAAAGAATCCTGGAATCTTAGGAGGTACACGGGCCTGAAGGCTTCCACCTTGCACACATTTCTTATCATCAGTTCATCATCCCTTTTCTATGAGGAGCCATTGATATCTTAGGTTAGGTTAACCTAACCTAACCAAATCTAGACATGACATTACTTGTATTTTCTGTCCTAACTGTCTCACTTGTAATTCGTAGGTTTTAGTATGCACCCTAACCTCAGCATTTTTCTGCTTCGCAAATGAACTTCAATTATTCCCTCATCAACACTATTCTGCAGAAGCGGTCGGCCTACACTTAATTTTAAAATAGTTTTAGATTTTCCAGATTTTGGTTAATATTTATATATATATATTTGACAATACGCTAACTTTCATTAAGTTTTTGAAGTTATTTTATAGAACGTAATTGTCAAACAGTTCGTGGTAACGAACTGTAGTAAGGAGCGACCCCGCTCAATAGTAACCGAAACTCTAAAACGGAACTTTGATGCCAATAGTTACATCAAATGGATTTCATTTTTACGTTGATTCTAAATGTATAAGTTTCATGAAACACCCCCTAAAAGTCAAAGAATCTTAACAAAAATCAGGTCATCAGATTCCGCGTATCAGAGAACACTACTGTAGAAGTTTCAAGCTCCTATCTGCAAAATGTGGAATTGTGTATTTCTCCCCAGAAGACAGATCACGGGTGCGTGTTTATTTTTTTATTTTTTTTTTTTTTTTTTCCCATGGGTGATCTTATCGACCCAGTGGTCCTAGAATGTCGCAAGAGAGCTTATTCTAAAGGAAATTAAAAGTTTTAGTGCCCTTTCTAAGAGGCCAAAAAAATAGGGGGGCCTAGGCCCCCTCCCACACTCATTTTTTCCCAAAAGTCTTTGGATCAAAATTTTGAGGTAGCCATTTTGGTCAGCATAGTTGAAAAACCTAATAATTATGTCTTTCAGGACGACTTCATCCTCCACAGTCCCCAGGGACGGGGATGCAAATTACAAACTTTGACCATTCTTCACATATAGTAGTGGTTATTGGGATGTGCACAGACGTTTTCAGGGGGATTTAAAAGGGGGTCGGGGGAGGGGGGCCGCAGGATTTTCTAGCATTATTTAAAAAAAAGAAAAACAATGAGCAGATAACTAAAAAAAATATTTTCAGGTGGAAGTAAGGAGCAGCATTAGAACCTAAAACGAACAGAAATTATTATGTGTATAAGGGGGTTCTTCTCCTTCACAACACCTCACTCTTTACGCTAGCGTATTTTTAGTAATTTCGACTATTTATTCTACGACCTTTGTGATTCAGGAGTCATTCTTAAAGAATTGGACAAAATTTGAGCTTTAGTATAAAGAGCGAGGTATTAACAAGGGGGGAACTCCCTTATATGCGTAATAAAAATATACGAATATAGAAGTTCGTTACGTAAGTTAATTCGTAAGTTACGTTTATTTTTTACTAATAAAAACGTTCTTAAAAAAATCAAAAGTTCTAGTTGCCTTTTAAGTAACCTAAAGATTCAAGGGCAACTAGGCCTCCTCCCCCGCCTCTTTTTTCTCAAAATCGTCCGATCAAGACATAGAGAAAGCCATTTAGAACAAAAAAAATTAATATGCAAATTTCGTTTTAATTATTCTTGTGCGGAGAGCCAAAATCAAAATATACATTAATTCAAAAACGTTGAGAAATTAAATAAAAAAAACAAGTTTTTTAACTGAAAGTAAGGAGCAACATTAAATCTTAAAACGAACAAAAGTTATTCCGTATATGAAAGGGGTTGTTCCCTCCTCACCGCCCCGCTTTTTATGCTAAAGTTTTTTACTGTTTTAAAAAGTAGAGTTGAGAGAAAGAGTCAAACTTCAGCGTAAAGAGCGGGGTGTTGAGGAGCGAACAGCCCCTTTCATATACGGAAAAACTTCTGTTCGTTTTAACTTTTAATGTCGCTCCTTACTTTCAGTTAAAAAAACTGTTTTTTTTTATTTAATTACACTTACATTTCACTGTTTTGATCCCCCTTTTCTTCATTCTATTCAAAATTCATCACCATAGATTATTTTGATTATTCTTTTTGGAAGAGCCAAAAATTAATTATTCTTCCTGGGGGATATCAATTAAGACTTTGTTTTTAATATCGCCAACTGATACATCTGTCATCCAAAAAGCTTGGGAGATATAGCCCCTTTGCCCCTTCAATTGACGTTCCTGGCTGAAATATACCAATAGTGCAGCTAAAATGCCTATTGTTTTTTTTTATAGTTTTGTTGATCGTTCAAATTTCTAATTGTTTTCCCTAGAGATTGCGCTATTCTAAAAATAAAATTTTTTGTTGCATAAGGCTTAGGGGTTAGACGGTAATAGCCCTCTAATATATAGGATAATATATTATATGTCCAAACCTCGCTGTTGACTTCCATATGAAAAAATAATTTCTATTTATTTGACTTATGGTTATTTTTACATTTTATTCAAAGCTGGCCCAAATATAATACCCAACTCTTTATTCTAGAGTATTTTTTGCATTACAATGGTTTCAAGAAGAAGACTGCCCCTGAAAAATATGCGCCTCTTTATTATTCTTAGAGTCTTCTTTGGAAGAAGGGGGATCACAAATGCCTAACATGATTTCTTGGGTTATGATGCCTATGGTTTTCACATTGGTGCTCTTTAGACAAATTTTTTTGTTAAGGAATACCGTCAGCCCTCATTTGCCTTTGTAGAGGCAAACATTTGAGTATGTAATTAGAAGGACTGATCTATCCATCCCTCAGTGCCTATATTTAACGGTTAGCATCAATATTCTTTCAAATGAATGGAGCTTAATGTATAAATCCTCCCCCATCCCCAATCACGCAAAAATTTGGAAATTTAGGGCTTAAAAATTCATGTTTTAGAGGCTTTAGGCAACCCTTATACCTGAAAAAGAATGGTCCAAACAAATTTCATCTGAAGTTGGTAAGCAAATGCGGTACTCCATAACCGTTATCAATGCTTCAAAAATTTTCTATATGCCATAAGTTTGGTGTATGTGGACTCTATTTACGTTTGGGGATGTTTAGCCACCGTGTGGCTGCATCACCTAAGAAGATTTGAGGCTTTGTAAATAGCTTTGCGACAGTACTAAACCAATTGGAAACATCAGAATTCTTGCTTGACACCAGACCAGTGTCGAAAATTTGTGGCCCAAATGGAAGAGATAAGCCCTTTGCTATGTCATGCTCTCTTTTATTGCTTCAGTAGAGCCCCCAATACTTTGAAGTTTTGTTCGACTCATCCCTCTCCCGGTATTCTGTGACCATAGGTGGAATACGACCATCTCCTGATGACAAACAGAAAAAAAAAACAAAAAAAGACGTAGCCGTGACCAGCCTACTCTTTTAGAAGGCTTGGAACTTCCAGTTTCGGATTGTTAGATATGTTGAACGTGATGGTTTGCCATTCACCAATACTGCCCCTCCTCCTTTGGTGATCTTAACTACCTTTTTTCTTCTATCACACACATTGTTTTGTGCTAATGGATCTTGGTGGTCACAATCAGGATTAAGGAATTTTGTGTAGTTCAAGTCAGGATTTAAATCAAATCCTTTGATGTCTATATTGTAATCGAATTTCCGTTCTAAAGAGTTTCGGGTTCTATTGACAGAGGTTACTCCATGTATTCCATAAATGGCCATGAGCGGTTTGATCAGCAAAAGAAAGGTTTTCAACTGATTCAATTTAGTCACTCACCTTTGAAAGCCTGTATCTCAAACACCTACGTGCCCATAAACTTAACTTGGATGGATCTGGTGTTTTGGGGGAAGGGCTTATAATTGAAAAACGCAAAAAGAGACAAATTTTATGAAAGATACTAAGAATAAAAAAGAAGATCTTAAAGTCCTTCAAAATTGTGATTCAAAAATACGGGTGTGAATACCCCCGGCTTACATCAGCTCACCTTCTTGGGGACTAGTCAACTTAAATACTTTGTTAACTCTTTATTGACAAGCTATCAAACCTCGGCAAAGAAAAGAAAAAACCTTGTAGTGATATTTTTTTTTTCAAAACTCGAAATTCTATCTATGGTTACTAACTCGAAAGAAAATGAGCATAAAGAATGTGTGGGTTACCCATGTGTTTCTGTTTTTTCTAATAATGGCTTTTTGTACAAGCCACTGCTGTCTTATTTTGGTTTTAGACCTCTCAAAATTATAACTTTAAGGGAAACGGGAAACATTTAAGGGAAATGGAAACCTCCTGGGAGGGTGTAAAGAGGGAGGATTTAAATAGATTGGGTGGAGAAGCGTGCGTTGATTTCTAGGCCCCAGATGCCTTGGTGCTGCGGTGAGTGTTAGTAGTAGTAGTAATAAATTATAAATAATCTCTATATTTTTTTAGGGCGATGGTGGCGGACCACTGGTTTGTGAAAAAGAAGGACAATGGTACCAAGTAGGTGTTGTTAGTTTCGGCATTGGATGTGGCAGAAACGGCCTACCTGGTGTTTATACTCGTGTCGCCATGTTTGATCGTTGGGTTCGTGAAACGATTAAAGCCTTTAGAAAGTTGCCAAAGTCTTAGAAAGTCGCCAAAAGAACGCTATGAATTAAAGTGAATGACGTTAAGAACAAAAGCCATGCTATAAATCATTACGGAAATTCTCAATGTATTGCCAAAAAAATGAGGCTTTGTTCATATCGTATTTTGGCCTGAATTTACAATTAAGTCTGTGAAACTGAGTGAGCTGTTTTAAACGAATACTAAAGGACAAAGTGTTTAATACTATTAAACAAGAAGGCTATATTGTTTAAGGTTACTTTTGCTTAAGTCACTTATTGTTTAAGTTATTATGACTTATTGTTTAAGCTACTTGCCTAAGTTTACTGTTTCTATTGTCCGTTACAAAATTGCGAGAACTATTTCGTGCGGTGAAGTCATAGCCTGAAGCTTAGAGTTTAAGATTGTGAAGATTTAATAAAGTGCTGCTTAATCTTGCTGCTGTTTCACTTAAGTTGACTAATTGCTTAAGTTCGCATGTCTAAGCTTACTGTTTATACTATTTGTTGGATAATCAAGCGATCTGTTTTAGATGGTCAGTAATGGATGGTCAATAAGAATTTAAACGAAAAACTTAGACAGTTATAATGCACAAATTTACCTTTTTTAAGTTATTTAATCAAGTTTATGTATATATTGTTTGTTGTGCGGTTTAGAAAACTGTGTTGCTTTCAATTAGTTTTTTTAAGAATGTCATATTTTGTTACTGGATTTTACTCCTATCCCTGTGACAGAGTCCAAATCTATTCCTATCCCTGTGAAGATATCCCGATGAGTTGGCCTAGTTTGCTGTATCTACAAGAAAATTGTCGAAGATAATGGACTTTAACGAATCTGAGTTTTCCCTAGTATTAATAGCAGCCCTTGAGAAGAAATCAATTTCATAGATTATTGTTATACAACTTGTATTGTTAGCTAGGTTTAAAATATTTTTATGTCTTTTTAGTATTATCTTCTCTATCCCTGAAAAAAAATAAGATTAATTTTCGTCACTTTTAATTGGCTTAATAAGACTGAAGTTTTAAGCGGGGATTCTATTACAGCGCTTAGTACCAATTTACAAAAATGTAGTGGGATCAAGGTTTTTTCGATTATTTTAATAACGACAAAAAAGGCATTTTCAAAACTGATTTTTTTTTTTACTGAAAATGCCTAAAAATTGCATTTCAAAATCTTTAGTAACTTCCCCCTTTTATGTAATTCGTTACATATTTTTGACTTGCTAATGGATGCTCAGTACAACCCAGACATTTGTAATTTATAGTTTTCATTTCTTATACTACTCAAAAAATTTGTTACGTCATCGGCTATTGAAACGTTGATTTAATATCACTACTTAAAAAAAATTGATTAAATGTTGAAGTTGACTTTACTGTAAAATGTTCATGTTCTTATGGCAAATATTTTACTTTCATTTCTTAGAATTAGGCCTAGTAATTTGATTTTTTAATCACTCAAAAGTGGGTAATCACATTTTGAAAATATATTGCAAAACGAGCGACAAAAAAATCATAACCATTCAGTAAATATTTCAAATAATATTTGAATAAATAATTCAAATTAATTGCTCAAAAAAATAATCATTTCACTGCACCATCGTCGTTTGATTTTCGGCGCATTTTTTCAGATACATGATCAAGAGGGTAGCTATGGGCCAAGCCTCCTCTCCCTAAACTTCTAGGTCTCTTCACAATTTTTATATATATATAGATATAGCGTACATGCCTATTTTTCGAATTCACCTCATACCCAATGACACATATTATTCTGTATATATCTATTGAATTAGGTCACATATTAATAAAACCTAGCCCTCTAGAATCATGGCATATAATCATAGATCTATCAATATTCCGGTTTGCCACCAATAATTTTCGTTAGGAAGTCTGTCCTCTATCAGAATTTTCTGGAATATTCCCAAGATCGTTACTACCACCTCCAGAAACGTCCTGATTACTTGAATTACTTAAACTTTTTTTATCCATTATATAGTGTTATCTTAGCTTCCTCGCCCACCTTGTTACTAGTTAAATTTTTCCGCTTTCTTGCTACTGGTAAACAATTACGATTGTTCTTATTGTGTCAAAAGGGTTGCTGGTGCCTGGGGAAAAATTAATTATAGCAGCCCCCTCTCGATCAAATATTTAATCAAAGTGGGCAAACCCCAGCCATGGTACCTCCACGCACCATGACACCCGGGTGGCTGCCCCTCTCCCCACCTTTGAACTGTTCCGATTATGTCCACGTTCAGGGGAACAGTGTTATATCTGAGACGTTGATAGTTTTATCACTTGCCAGTTCAACACTGCGTTCAACATAACCTATTAACTGATTGCAATAAATGTCTTAACTTATTGATAAAGTTTAATTATTGTACTCAACTGAACGTAATTTTAACATCAAGGTAATTTTTTTAAAGAATAAATGTCTTGCAAACTCTTAGAACATTTGCAGCCAGGCCCAGATTTACCAATAGGCCTGGGCCTAGGGGTGCACAAATCTAGGAGGCACACAAAATTATCACTGAGTGATTATTTCTTAACAAAACCTAAACTGACATGGTTTATCGTCAATGTGCTGGTGCACTCCACCACCGCGTAAACTATTCACAGAAAAGTCATTTTAAAATTGCACAGGAATTCCATGGCCACTTATAAATTTTCAGATGTCTACCAAGAATGGTAGCTGAGAGTTCAGTATCGCCTCTCTCTTTCATTAATTTTGGCTCGCCAGTTGCATTCTGTTCAGTGCCTCCACTATCCCCAAATTTTTGGGATTTTCCCGAAAATTTTGCAAAAACAGGATCAAAGCTTTAAATCCACCTCTGTTTGCACCTAACCAAAAGCATTGTTAGCTCATACTGACTGATGATAAGTGTTCCAAGAATTTCCTATCTGTAAAAAGACGAGTTGCAGCCTATTGATCTCTGAAGCACAATCAACAAATTAATTGCAATGCATTCCAGTGAGTGCTTTTTGACGCAAATCATTATTGTAATTGCCTATTGAACGACAAAAAATTAAAAATCTGTTGCAAGAAGCTTATTGAACTTGGGGCAAGTCAAATCAATAGTGTCTTCTAGTGAAATACAAAGTCAGCTACGAATATCATCCAATCCAACTATTTTATTGTACATTCCATCAATCCTATGTTGTATTTTATCAAATGTTTGGTGATGACTCTCTTCGCCACAAAAATGAAAAGTTGACACCAAAAAGAAATGTGTGTAGGGAAGAGACTTTGAGCCCATATCTTCTGCAGCCTCTTGAAATTTTTCAGCTATGCTTGTAATGTCTTTTAAGTTTCATGTAATTTACATGTTTTGACATTCTTCAAGTTCGTCCCTCCCCAATAACGTCCCTGTAAATTTGCCTGTTTGGAAGATAGGGACACCCGCTCCTTTATCTTATTCCAATTCTGTCAATTCGTAAGAAAATTTTCTATTAAACAAGCTTGGGAAATAGAAGCTTCTTTCTTTGAAAGGATTTTGCCCTTCTTTGATTTAACGTCTTCGGGGCTCAGAAGCCCTCGCAGACTTTTTGTTTTTTATTGAGAAGATGGGCAAATCATTATTTTAGCATTATCCTATAGTTTACAAAACATAATATATTAACCTTTATTCATTATGTTGTAGGACATGCCCAAGTTATGGTTAGTGTTTTGATGTTCCACTTTTTTCCTAAGGCATTGATATAGTTATAGTTAGATATGAGGGATCTTTTTTTATAGTTGATGATGTTGAAAACGTATGCTATTATTCTGGCTTTATGACATTTTTTGTACTGTATGTAGATATAATGGTATTTATTATTATTGTGTCTGTATGTCATTTACGTTTCAAAACTTGTTCGTATATTTATGTAACAAATAGCGAGTTTTGTGTATTCTTTTCTTAGCGTTTTTGATTCCTGTAATTAAAAAATTGATGGATAATGCCGACTTCATGCTAAATTAGATGTTAATTTCAAAATTCTAGTAAGGTTATTGTTATTTTCACCCCCCCTCCCCTCCTCGAAAAAGAAAAAGAATTAAAATGTTACAAAACAAATAGACAAAAAAAATCTTAAAAAAGCCGAGGAATTTTCGAGAAAAAGTGAGGGGGGGGCTCTAGGCCATCATTTTAGTTTTCTCGGGGGACCTTTTGGACGAATCTTAGGGGTACTCTCCCTCCCCTTTCTTTGTGTAAGTAATAATGCATTTTATTGCTGATAGTATAAGCAAATTTATTCAAAGGAAAAGGGTGAAAACGAAAACAAAATTAAATGCCTTCGAAATGCAAGTGTAAAAGCACTAAGATGATTTTTGTCGTTGAATCAAGGCCTTATCAGCTAACGCTCGTATTTTTTTTAAATTACATGAGAATTCATTGAGTTTCAAGATGTCCAGGAATAGCACAATTATATTGTCTAATAAGAAATTACCTTAAAGAGTGTAGCTCCTTATATATGCAAAGAAAACTATGCTTATCATCATTAATATCACTACACAATATGATACCATATCGTCAGAAAAGTATGTTTGAAAGACGCCCATTTGCAAAATGCAGGGGGGATATTTTGATTTTTTTTATAAGGATACCAAAAATAAACTTTTCAAAATATAAGAGGGGAGGGGGCATTTTTCCTTCCCTATTTTCAAAATGAAAATACGAGAAAATATGATTACGAAAAGGGGATGGAGCAAATATCAGGGAGAGAGTAGACTAAAGGTCTAAGTACTACAAAAACTGTCACATAATGCCTTACCGTGGCTGCAGCACAAGATGGCATTCAATTTCATTAATATTAAATTAAAGAAAAAAGATAGATAACTGTCTTTTACTTCCGTGTCAAAAAGAGTGCTTTTATTCCACTGACTGATTTTTGTGATTTTATTTTCTTCAGCCAACCACATTGTTCCTTATTTCTGGGGAGACAAATAGTCCCGTATGTTTTCAACACCATTGGTTCTCTTAAGCTGAGTATTTTCTGAAGCAAATTTTTATGCAATGAAAAGAACGCAAAATCTGAGTTTTTTATGAAATTCTAAGCTAGTAAAAAAAAAAGAAAAACCTGCGAGTCTCAATGTTTCTATAAGCAAACTTCCTGTTTCTCTGTGATTAAGTCCGAAAACTACTTAGGTTTTGTTAACAAGCAATCGAAAAGACCCTATTAAAACAGTTTCTTAACCTGGACAAAATGTTAGGCGAGCGTTTTTCTGTCTGTCTTTACATCAATGTGGACCGTTAGTTTCTTAAAGAAAACGTAAGAATAATTAAGCCATTTTTGGACCGTTTTAACCATCAAATAAATTAGATGTCATTCCTGTAAAGCAAAATGAACCTTCCCCTATTACAGACCAGGGACCTCAATTCACAAAAATGTTGGAGAGAAAGATGTGATATTCAAAATCATGCGGGGGGGGGGGCATTTTTGCTTCTTTTTATTAATCAAAATCCTTTAAAAAAGAAATTCTTCAACAAACATACCAACACAAGGTGCTTTTCAAGGTCATGATGACAAGTTCTTCCCCCCCCCCCCTCCGCTCAGTTGACGATACTGTTATAGATGCTATACTAACTTCATGTATTTCATCCATTACAACTAGTGCTAAATCAAATTTGTATGGCTTTTTGTTAGAGACTGAAGGACTGTTTTTACCGATGTGTGGACTTGCTACTGTGTTTTTGTCCTGAGTAAAGAAGAGAGAATAGACATCCAAATGTTGAAACTACCCCGATAGGTAAAAAAAATACTTATTAGTTCTATTTAGTGAGCCATACTGGTAAAGCGCGGCGTTAAGGATTTCAAAAAAAGAGAGAGAGTGAACAATTCATCCAATTAGGTTTTCGTTTTATTCATTACTATAATATTAAACCTCTTTTTCACTGCATCTACTTTTGTCATCATATTTTAAAAAATGTGCTTTTTCGTATGAAAGAAAAAAACGATTTTAAGACTTCAAGTGACCGGAGACTAGATTAAATTTGAAGAGGACCCCCCCCCCTCTCTTTATACTACAGTTTCTCTTAGCATTGTTGAAACCTCATTTGAATACAGTTTGGACAAACAACTGTGAGAACAGTATGAAGCAGGAATATGTTTAGCTATAGTTTAAACTACCCTTTTTGTTTTCTTATGTGTGCTATGTTTTCCCGGTGAAGTTTCAATGTGATAATTAGAGCAGGTATTGTGTCTTTTTTATGTGTTTATAAGCCATTTTTGGATTTGTTTTGGTTCGCTATTAAAAACGTTTTTTAAATATTAGTTTCATTTACTTTCCATAGCTTAGAAAATACTTGGCTATTGTCTAGCATAATGTGAACAGTTACTTTTTGAAAATAGCTTCCCTTAATATTTTAAAGACAGGGAATTGAGTTTGATGAATAGCTTGATGAGTGAGACTTCCAAAGGTTTTCGGGAATTAGCATCTAAGCTGGTTTGCAAACGTTTTATTTTCCTGATTTTGCATTTTTCATTAAAATATGTAAGAAAGTAGAAAACTTGTGAAATAAAAAATGTAGTTAGAAATATATAATATGTAAAATGAAATATATTAGAAATAGAAATATTTAATATGTAAAAAGAAATATGTAAACAGAAATATGTAACATGAAAGAAATAGACCTAACAACTAGACACACTGCTTAGGTTTTCAAGAGGTTAAAAGTCAAGGAGAACCTTGTCTCTAGCCTTTTTGTTTAGAATTTCTTGATTCGTTGAAAAATAATCTGAGGATTTATTCATCTTGGAGAGACGAGACGCTTGTATCTCCACTAAATGGGATCCCTGATTTAGGAAGCCAAGTTGTACGAAATCGTTCTATAACTGTCCTCTAAAATTACTTCATATCATTTAACTTACTTCCAATCGTATAGCATTTCATTCGTTTCCAGTTATTACATACTGACTTCTTTCCATTCTTGGGAAATTTGACGATAATGGATTTTTTCTATTTAGATGGAAGAGTCTCAGTACTCCATAACTCTATCAGTAGCTTAAAAAGTATTTAAGTAGTTCAGATGGGATTTCGTGGTGGCCAGCTGCTTTCCTCTTCTTTAAACACTTAAGAGCAATGTCAACTTCATTGTAAAGAATTGTACCTGAACATGTATTGAATAGAATAGAATTTAATTTAAAAATTTCTTTCACGGTATGGTTGCCGAATTTGAATTTCGTGTCATAAATAGCACTGGTACACGTATATCGTAATGAAAAGTTTTGTCATCACTGATGTTCACGTCAGGTGAATTTAAACTTCACATCAAACATAATCCATGGTACGAAACACATAAATGAAATGAGTCAAAACTTATTTAAGAAAAAAACAACAAAAAAAGAAAAAAACAACGCAGAATTAATGACTAGTTTTCTTGGCTGTTATACAATTCAACAAAACTCTTGTAATATCTTTCATGCTTAGCAGGGACGGGAGTCAATTTACGGACACTTTGGGTCTTCATACGGGATGGTCTGCTGCAGCCGGGAAGGTAGGGCTCGGGGATGGTGGAACATAATCAGGAACAGAGAGGGTCTTGGTAGTGAAACAGAGGCACAGGAGATTCCTACTCACGGCCAACTTAGTGAGTCTGTACCTACCTAGTAGATAATGATATGGAACCTTCCCTTCGCCGTTTATGGTTCTAAATGCTTGTTTTTGGACATTTTCGCTATTATAAATATACTCTGAAAAAAAGACCGAAATATCACACCAGATAAGCATACTCCATTATTGGCCGTATAAAGAACAATACAGTTGGAGAAAACCCTTTGGGAGGTAAGAAAATTTCTTAATAAGTTTTAACAGGTGAAGCTTTTTTGAGGATGTTTTGAACACAGGCATCCCACTTTAAGTCAGCCTAAGTAGTTCAATATGTGTGAAAGAGATTTCGGGAGGAATGGGACTTATGAAAGAAGAGGGTGGTTTTAAAAATTCAAATGTCATAACTGACGATTTATTAGCCTTAAATTTCATTTTCGACAAAGAAGCTTCCTGTGTGACATCATCCAGTAGTCTCATAATTGAGCTTTTGATTTTCGTTGACGAACCTTAAGTGCAGACCGATCCACATACTTCCATTAATTTGTGTGGTCATTCATGAGGTTATTAATCATTATAAGGTAAAAAATGGGACCAATCAGGGTTCCTAGGGGGACTCCAGAGAAGATAGGAAGGGGGTCGGAATAAATATTTTTATATTTAAGCACTTGAGAGCGATTTGTCAAAAAAAGATAACAATTTCAACTAAAAAGGGACTCCCTTGAAGATCTGTCAGCAAATTATTTACGAGAGTATTGTGATCAGCTAATTTCAACGCTTTCTGGAGGTCAATTAATAAGAGATTCAACCATGTATCTTCGTTTTCAAGGTTTTTAAGAATAGTGTCAAGAAAACTAGCAAGGTAATTTGAAGTAGATGTCTCCTTCAGGTTTTCAAACCTGAAGGAATTTTCAGGCTTCAAACCGAACTTGAGATTAAAGAGTGGTGTATTTGGAATGTCAAGGGTTCTTGGGGGATATCTTGGCTGAGAGCACCAGCAAAGTATTGTCTCCTACATTCTATCACTTCTTCTTAACTGATCAAAAGCTGACCTTTTATGTATTTCACAAACAATAGGCCTTCTGTTTGGGTGAATGCTATCCTATTACTTAACATGTATACGGTTCTTCTGTCTCTATAACCTGTAGCTTGTTAAGTTTTTATAGCTAGGTTCTCAATATATACTCTCTTGTCCCCCCCCCCGAAAAACTTCCTTATTTCTTTATCCACACTCTTATATTGTTCTTTCAAAACATCAGAATTATGGTTATCGCAGAGATAAGTAAACGAGTACTGTTCGTCCGCTTTTTCTGTACAAACTTCCAAGTGCCATCGCTAGTTCATTCTTCTTTCCTATGCTTCTTATATTCAACCAATTTGATGGCAACGTCTTTAATACACTGCATCACAAAGTCCCTAACTGCTCTGTCCGTTGCAATCTTCAAGTCAAAAAATCAGCAAATTTATTTTTCAGTGCTAGTTCATATTTCCCTTCAGAGCCTTGTTATAAAACTTTCAAAACATTATTGTAGGTTTTCATTGCAACCTTCAGCTTCACAAGCTAATGGTCTGAGGAACAGTCTGTGCTGTAAGTATGGGGTCTTTTTAATTCTTGGTCTTGCCATTAGGAGAATTTCAAGTAAGTTTATAAACTACATTGTGCAGGAGCCACTTACTTCCAACAACTAATTAATTAAACTAATTAATTATTCTTAGTGAATAATTAATTGATTGATAAATGAATTAACTAAATAAATAATGGGTAGTGCAAAATACATGAGACGCATACCGTTTTCGCTCAGACCACCAAGTCCATGTCCCAATCACTTTGGGTGTGTATTGGGCATCACTTCCAACCTTTGCATTTAAATCCTCACAAATGACCACAGTATTGTATCGGTGGACTTTATGAGCAACGTCGTCAAACTGCTTTTAAAAAGAATTCTCGTCTGATTCATTTACTTTGTTAGCAGAGGTATACACCACAGTGATAGTCATCTTGTTATAATAGTAACAAATCTTACTCACACGATGTGGTTAATAACAGTTTCCCAATCTAAGCGAGATTTCCTAGCTCTCTTAGCGATCACAAGGGCCACTCCAACAGTTTTCGCCTGTTCTTTTCAGAAAACAGCAGATGGCAGCTTTGCATTTTGACAGTTTCAATTCAGGGATGTGTTCGATATGGTAGTAATGCTACTATGGTAATTTTCAAGGGTCTTTATGATGTTACTCATGATTTCAGGCTGTGCTAGTGGTTTAAAAGTCTCAAGCTGAATAGTTTGATTTGGAAAGTTCTATTATATTCAGAGATTGTTGCTCACAGTATTCTTCATCAATAGATCAGTTCGATTTCAAAGGCGATTCATTACTAATTCCACAATAGTTACGTTTTTATGGTGACAGGCTATTAGCCTGTCGAACAACCATTACCCCTTCACATGGACTTGGGAACATCAGTTACAACCCAAAAAAGCTGCCAGGAAACTCGTGGTAATTTTCCTGGCATGCGTCAGGTGTGTTTCTTCTTTAAAATGGTGAAAATACTAGGATACGAACTGATACAAAGGCTCTCATCCCAGACTCTTGTAGCCCGAAACAATACAATATCCATCTTCAGTCTCAATGCTTAAAATATTTAACAATATTCTGGAGGTACGAAAAATTTTTCACATAAACAATAAAGAGCTCAAGAAAAGGATCAAAAGAAAAGTATAACAATTCTGTTTCATGTTAAACAACTGAAAAGTCCCATATTGACTTCTGTCCCAAGTTTAATTGCTCCAAATTTTTCTTGAACATCAAGTTTAAAAAAAAAATGATTTTGGATATAATAACGTTGCAGAATGTTAATATCAATGTTCAAAATAAGAGCACTGAACCAAAAGACTTCAAATCAACCTCTTCAGAAAATTAGTTGCTCATGATGTAAAAGAACCCATCACCCTCACTGGGTTGAAGCTCTGAAGGCTTTTTAAACAGCATTTTCCTCAGATGCCATGAAGGTGTTCTGGCACAGAAAATACTATCCAAAGAAGGTACCATCATGACAGAAGAGAGAATATTTATCTGCACTGGACCAGTCAAGCAATCTGTTATTGCACCGCACAGGGTGAACAAATTTATTTCTATCTTTGATATTTACGAGCTTGTCATGGCCTTGGATGAACACAACTTTTACACTAAACTAAACTTTTAATGCTTTTTAAAAATATTCACTTTTTGGTTTTTCAGTAAAAATATAATTGGATGAATAAATGAAATAGATTTTTCCATGCCATTTTTATTACTGGTATTTTGTTTTGGCCATTAAGTTGTTTTGGCACAGAAAATACTATCCACTGAAGGTACCATCATGACAGAAGAGAGAATATTTATCTGCACTGGACCAGTCAAGCAATCAATCTATACTGATCCACGTAGGGAAAAGAAGCTATTAGAGTTACTTCAATGAGAAGATCAAAGCAATGCTATTTGAGTTGCTTTGATGTTCTCATTTTAGTAACTCTAATAGCTTCTTTTCCTACGTGGATAATTAGCGACAATTGTATTTATTATTATTGGCGGTGGTTTTATTTGTTTTTAGTTTAGTGTTTTCTCTTTTCATCTTGTGCTGAGGACGCCTAGTTTAGATATAGGCGAAATATCTGCGTTATTTTAGTCTTTCCTCTCTACTGGCCGCAGTCTCGTTTGAGGTTTTTTTTGTGGAGTTCTATCTCTCTTTGTTGTTTATTGACATGTCTAACCAGTTCGGCTTAAAAACTTTCAATCTATTATTGCACCGCACTGGGTGAATAAATTTATTTTTATCTTTGATATTTACTAGCTTGCCATGGCCTTTGAAGAAAACAGCTTTTACACTAAACTAAACTTTCAATACTTTTTAAAAATATTTACTTCTTGGTTTTTCAGTAAAAATATAATTGGGTGAATAATGAAATATATTTCCATGCCATTTTTGTTAGTGATATTTATTGACTGTTATCAACGGTATTTCAAAATTGTTAATAAGATAACTTGTGAGAAATTCTTCAACATGAATAGCCGCAAAATGATTCAGGTAAAGTCCGAAGGTATATACCGATAAAGTTTTGGCGTGCTACCGAATAAATTTTGGTGGCACGATGCCAAAATTTTGCCCAGGTACTTTGCCAAGTGCGCAAGCAGTCAAAATTTTCAACATCACCACTAAATTCTTTTTAAGTGTAACTTTGGGCACTATCTGCCCCTTCCCATGGGAACATTTTTTGTCGGCACCCCTGCCTCTCAATAATAATGACAAGCGAATTAATGATGAGTTGAAAATTCTAAAATTTTAACTGCATATTTAAAGTCAGTTTTCAGTATATAAATGACCCGAAGAGACAATCTTTAATCATAACTTATTGATTAAATTACCCCACTTAGCATTATAAGAACACTTTTTAAGATTTTATGCAGATGCTGAAAAGACTGGACAACTGGTATATTCTATTCGAAGAAGAAATAGAAGTAGTTTGAATCATTTCTGATTTCAAACTAGCAGTTTCAAACTAGCAGTTCAAACTAGCAGTAGGTTGCTTGGAAAAAAACATTGAATGGAGTCTAATGGTAGGCTATACTTCTTTTTCTCTTCAGTCTACAGTCTGCCATATCAGCTAGCTTCAACCTAACAAGCCTAGGCTACTTACCAAACTTGCATAGAAGAAATCCACTTATATACACCCATTTCAACAGTGATACACTTTTCTTCCACACTTCCACCTAGATCACTAGGCTTTACGCAATATATGAGTTATTTATCATGCATCATAACTATGAAATAATCTACTTTGTCAAAAAAAGACCAACTCCAGACCAGACTAAGCTAAACTTCCATTTGAATTTTTAGTAGGTTCAGTTTCAGGATCAGTGTGGATTTTATCTGGAATGATGTAGTTTTTTGTTGGATGACCAGGTGCTTCTGGATATAGATTTTCCCCTAACTAAACACTCTAATCAGGGTGGCTGCAACCTTTTGCAGTGGGTGGAGCCTACCCCAGGAATCTGAGTATCTAGCTTAATCTACCTCTAGTCAGAATCCAGGTCTTGGGTCTGTTGGGCTAGCAACCCGCCACCTGAAAATAAGTGCTATGAATAGTGGCAAACTAGCCTCAGATCTGGACTTCCAGTAAAATTCTAGTTAATTGACTTCTTGAAATCTTGGAAAGGGTTTAGGTTAGGATAATGAAACTTTCAGGGATGGGTCTACAGGCTAAAGTATGTCCCGGGAAGGTATTTTAAAGTACCCACCTCAGATCCTTCTCCCTCTAGAGGGCCCTGAAATTTGCCTACATGACAGGTCTATACCTATTGAAATTTTGACAAAATAACATTTTACCTTAATTTTGAGTTACTAGTTTCTTTTTCTCTGCCTTTAGTTCCGAAAATGTAATTCCTGTTATTTGAGTAGAATTTTGAGCCATATCAATGTTTTTTTTTCAAAATTTAGGAAATGAATTTGCATATCTTTAAAACCTCATAGAATGGAATTGAGCAAAGTTATGAAGCTGAAAACAATTTTGTTGTACTTCAATTAAGCAGAAAATCTGTTTTGCAAGGTTTCACTTTTATAACACACATATTTTTAAAGGTCATCAAACGTCAGGGCCCTCTAGAGGGAGAAGGAGTGGAGGTAGTTGCTTCAAAATACCTTCCCAGGACATACTTTAGTCTGTATATTCATCCCTGAAACTTTCATTTCACAACCTAACCCTTTCTGAAGTAGCAAGAAGTCAATTAACTAGAATTTTACTGGACTTCCTTTTAAGATCTTGACCTTTGTGCATCAATAGACATTCTGCTGACAACATCATAAAGACTGACAAATAAAATTTTCTGGACCAAAGAGGGCTTCAAGTAGTCACCTAGAGTGTTTTGGATATATATATATATATATATATATATATATATATATATATATATATATATATACATATATATATATATATATATATATATATATATATATATATATATATATATATATATATATATATATATATATATATATATATATATATATATATATATATATATATATGGTAAAATTCTAGTTAATTGACTTCTTGCTATCTTGGAAAGGGTTTAGGTTACAAAAATGAAACTTTCAGGGATGGGTCAGCAGGCTAAAGTATGTCCCAGGAAGGTATTTTAAAGTACCCACCTCCACTCCTTCTCCCTCTAGAGGGCCCTGAAATTTGCCTACATGACAGGTCTATTACCTATTGAAATTTTGACAAAATAACATTTTACCTTAATTTTCAGTTACTAGTTGCCTTTTCTCTGCCTTTAGTTCTGAAAATGCAATTCCTGTTATTTGAGTAGAATTTTGTGCCATATCAATGTTTTTTTTCTTCAAAATTTAGGAAATGTATTTGCATATCTTTAGAACTTTATAAAATGGAATTGAGCAAAGTTATGAAGCTGAAAATTTTTTTTGTTGTACTTCAATTAAGCAGAAGATCTATTTTGCAATGTTTCACTTTTATAACACACATATTTTTTAAGGTTATCAAAGGTCAGGGCCCTCTGGAGGGAGAAGGAGTGGAGGTAGTTGCTTCAAAATACCTTCCCAGGACATACTTTAGTCTGTAGATTCATTCCCAAAAGTTTCATTTTCCTAACCTAAATCCTTTCTGAGATAGCAAGAAGTCAATTAACTAGAATTTTACCATATATATATATATATATATATATATATATATATATATATATATATATATATATATATATATATATATATATATATATATATATATATAAATATATCAGAACAAAATGCTTAGATTGTTCTCTATAGTAATTCAGTCCCACACTCACCAACTGCCTGCAAGGTGATGTCTCTTTAACCAGTTTTTAAAATTTGCACACTTTCTGCCTCCTGAGTTGTCTAGATAAATATTGCAGACCTCTGGATCTTTGTGCTTTGCCACCTGCTAGAATGAACTGTACCTCTTGGCTTACTTACCAGGTCTTCAGTATTTCATTATGATGGGTAACGTTGATGTTATCACCATTAATATGCCAGAACTGGCAACAGTGCTCAAATTAAGTCAGATATATTTTGCAACTCTGACAGAAATTAGCCCTAAAAATTCCAGATTTCAACTGACAGAAGACTCCATCTGCCCCACTGGATACAACATCCTCAGCAATCTGTCTGATCCAAACTACAGAAGAGGAGTTGCTGTTTTGGCTTCCAAGGAATTCCAGGTAAGAGAAATTTATGTCCTGAATTCTTACTTACCTTGGGTTGAAGCCACTTGGGTATCCCTGTCCCTACCTAACGAAATGTTTGTCCTAAGCTCAATTTACAGGAGCCCCAGTAGTCCATGCCAGCTGTCCTCTCAAAGAGCAATTGCTGAAATGACGCAATTCATACTATGCAACTTCCCAAAGGCAACTTTGCTCATGACAGGGGACTTCAACCTCCCAAGCATGCTCTGGATAGATGGCCAGGGTGTGACCAGGTCAAGCCTTGAGCAAAACCCACTAATTCAAGTACTTGCTGATAATTTTCTGTACCAAACAGTAACTGTGCACACAAGAATGTATCTGGGACAAAATCCTTCAACACTCAACCTAGTCATAACCAATGATCCAGAAAAGGTGATCGAGACACAGACTCTCAGTCTGATTGGCTCAAGTGACCACATGCCAGTCCTCTCATCTATACAACTCAACTCCAAACCATCAAAATATACTAAGCAATCCTTTACTAATTACAAGATAATGGTGGAAGAGCTGATAGTTGCCAATATGGAAATCTGATCTCAGATGACATGGAAGCTTCATGGCTAATCCTAAAAATACCCTACTAGAGAGCCTAGCCAAACATACCAGCATGACATGGAAAAAGAAACCAAAAACTCTACCTTTCCTCACCCCAAAAATCAAGAAACTATGCAATAGGAAGAAAAAACTTTGGGAGAAATTGGTGAAACAAAAAACAACAACAGTATACAAGAAGTACGAAATTGCCAGAAATCTCCTCAGAAAAGAAACGCTGAAACTCACTGTAAACTACAAAGAACATCTGGCTAAAAATGTCAAGGAAAACCCTAAGTTATTCTGGAAACATATCTCCCTATGTAAACCAGGCAGACACTCAGTACCAGACCTGGAGAATAACAGCTCAGTCTCTTCCTGCGCCTCCAAAAAAGCTAACCTTCTGAATAAGCAGTTTGCCTCAGTGTTTTCTAAGGATGACCTCCAGTCAGCCCTCCCACCAGCAGAACAGGCTCACACTGCCTTCCCAATGTTACACTCACCAATCACAGTTGAAGAAGTAACCAAACAGCTTAAGGAGCTTGATGCCAACAAATCAACTGGACATGATGGTCTGAGCCCATGACTGCTGAAGGAACTAAGCCCTGCTATTTCAATGTCCCTGGTAAAATTATTTAACTTGTTGCTAACACAGGGGAAGCTTCCAAGGGATTGGAAGAAGGCAATAGTCATCCCAATTCATAAGAAGGGCAGCAAAACTCCAGCAGCAAACTATAGACTATCAGCATTACCTGTGTGGCATGCACGGTCATGGAGAGAATAGTGAACAAACGCATCATTAACCATCTTGAGGCTAACTCACTCATCAGCAGCAGCCAGCATGGGTTTCGTTCTAAGAGATCAGTGGATACAAACCTTCTTGAGTCTTACAGTCTTGTAACTGACCTAATAGAAAAAAGAGTACCAGTGGATATCATCCTGCTGGATCTAGCCAAAGCTTTCAACAAGGTTTGTCACCACTACCTCATTCACAGGCTATGCACCCTGTCTCTTAGTCCAAAAGTGATCAGTTGGATTGAGGATTTTCTTAGGGATAGAATGCAGCAAGTGAAAGTGACCAATGGACCAAATAGCCACGCACTCTCTGATGAAGTCAATGTCACCAGTGGGGTCCCCCAGGCAGTGTCCTGGGCCCTACCCTGTTCAATATATATGTAAATGAGCTGACCCTTATCACCAGTAACAAAACCACTCTCTATGCGGATGATACAAAACTCAAAGGTCCTGCCAATACCCCTTCTGCCTGCCAATCCCTCCAAAATGATCTTAACCACGTGTGCTCCTGGGTCAAAAGATGGTTGCTGGAATTCAATGCTGAAAAATGCAAGGTCATACACTTTGGACACCCCCCCGCAACAATACCTAATGACCCAAAACCCTGGATGTCACCACATACAGGAGCATGTTCAGGAGGAGAGAGACCTTGGAGTTATTGTAGACTCCCAGTTGAAATTCAACTCCCCCTCACAGAAGATCTCGGCCAATGCTAGCAGAGCCCTAGGTATCATTAAACACAGCATTACCAGCAGAAGTAGACATGTAATCACCAAGCTCTACAAAGGACTGGTAAGACTGTGTTTGGAGGTGGGGACCATCCTGGCCACCCCTCAATTCAAAAAGGATAAGGTAGTGCTTGAGCAAATCCAACATAGGGCCACTAAGCTGATTGCCGGTATGGAAAACAAGCCTACAATGAACGGCTGAAGGAACTTAACCTCCCCTCTTTAGTCTACAGGCGGAAACGTTGGGATATGATCCAGGCACATAAACTCCTCTCTACCAATCAAGAAAATGAGCTCCTGGAGATTGACCCCTCCCACATAACACGAGGACACCCAAAGCAAATCCGCAAAATTCATGCAAAGACTGGACCAAGATGCAGCTTCTTCTCGAACCGGATTGTGAACCTCTGGAACAACCTCAAGGAGAACATTGTTTCTGCTGATCAACAGATGTATTTAAACGCCGTCTGGATGCTGAGTGGAGTGACAAACCATGGAGATTTGACTGGGATGCACCAGAATTTAATCAACCACATATGCAGCTGTCATCACAAGGAGTGATTCAACAGGATCAAAAGTCCTTATTTCACTCCAAGATGTGATTTAAGGTAATTTCTTGTAGCATATCCATGATAAAATGTATTAAAACAAAAGTAATTTTGTAATTCCATCTTGATGACTAATAAGGAACTAGATCCCTTATTAATACTTACTCTATTCTTATCTGGATTAGGCTGTCCTAAATGTCTTTCAACACACCCCCTTAAATGTTTTTCTCACTGCATAAGTGATTGAATTTGGATATAAGGTTTAAAAGCTTAATTTGCAGAACTGTTAGTCTTCTAATTAACTTTCTTTGAATATGTCCATAGTTGATGAACAGCAAAAAAGATGAAGTAATGAAAACATCAGTATTTGGTAAGATGAAATCAGTGAGAGTAAAACAACAGGGCTACATTGATTCTTAAGTGTCTTACTTGACAACTAAGAGAAATAAGAACTTGTGCCGAAAACATTAAAACATTGCGCACATTCAGTAAGCTTAATTCAATTATTTTTATAATTTTTTTGGCATTCAGTTGGCAATTACCACTACAGAATAGGCAAATGCATAGGCAGACTTTCTTGAAGCTCCAAAGTTCAATGGGATAATGCATACTATTGTTTTTTTTTCTGTTTCTGAAATAGTAGACTATGCTTTTGCTTGATATTTATATTACAAAGACTTCACTTATTGAAACCTACTAAATTTAAGAATTTGCTTTCTATTCATCAGATTCAATATTCTACAATTCATTCTTTTCTATATAAAAAGATGTTTATGTATTTATCTATCTAAATATAGCAAAAATCTTTTTTATTAGAACCTCTCTTAAAAGACGCAAGGCTTTAATTATATTCTTTTTTGTTTCATTTCAACTATAATTTCTGGTTAAGTAAGAACACAATCAGTACATAAAGAGGAAAAGTTTAGATTGTTAGACTGAGAACATTTCTTCCAATTGTGAAATTGTTTGTGCTGTCCAAAAAGTGTTCAGCAGTATATAATATTTTATATGATAATTAACATATAACTAGGACTTCCCACAATGGCCTGCACATTAGGTGGCAAATTAACATATAATATTGTATTTAAATTAATTTATAGCCTAATAATTGTGATCCACAAGTTAAATATATAATAATTTATATAAATATTTAATATTATAACTTATCATAGATATATATATTCAACAATATATAAAATTGTTATTCAATTGCAATTAGTCACAATGACCAACAATGGGTGCAGGGGTCATGCTTCTGGAATGTTGTAGAAAAATTTAACCAAGAAAAATATGGTAAAATCAGCAAAGCCCTCTCAAGATTGTTTAAAAACAGGTTTATCTTCTGTGGGTGACAAAGGCACTGCAACCTTATTGGCCCTTTATTTTCCTGATTGCAGATTAATTCTCCCCCTAAGAAAGGACTATTTAGAGTTAAGAGTAGCATGTCTCTGCAGATGTATAGGCAGACTTTCTTGAGGCTTCCAAGTTCAATGGGGTAATGCATACTATTGTTTTTTTTCTATTTCTGAAATAGTAGACTATGCTTTTGCTTGTTATTTATATTGCAAAGACTTCATGCATTTTGCACCCATGGATTTTTTTTTATGTAATTGCATGTCCTCAAGCAGACTATCCTATCCAGGATGCCTTTTGGAATTTTGTTTCATATAATTTTTTTGCTATTAAATTATGGTCATTGAGGTACTGCAGAGGATAAAAGATGTAGCCTCTGTAAAGAGGTGTGGAGGGATGGAGGAGGCATTTGAATAACCTTTGGTAGTGTCGTGTGGATGTTTAAAAGTAGATTAATATTACAGTCTCTTTTTATTTTTTTTTCTAGGTCATGTTAGTTAGAGTTGTTCTTTGAAGTCTTTATTGATTAGTGTGCAGTTTTTCCTTTGGACATGAAGCCAAATGTAATTCATGAAAGCCTTGAAACAATGACTGAAGAAGATTATGACAAGTGCAGTGGCATCCATAACAGTTTCTCAGCAATTCAATGCTCAGCTGTATATGAAAGGGGAACACTCAGAGAGAAGGAACTTGAAAGTTCTTCAAACCACCTGTATGTTATCTACAGTTTTATCTCTGCTGAATTCTGTTGATAAAATTCAGGCAGTTACTTAATTTTGTTTTCTGTTCCACTATTTCTGTCCTTAATTGTTGACTTGGGTTTTCTGTTGAAGCCTATTTGTTGCTATATTTGAACTCTTTTTTCTATATCTATGTACATTTTAGCATGCACATAAAACAAAAACAACTAAAGGTGTATTCAAACTCCTATCCAGACTATCACAAAAGACTAGAGGGTCAAGAAAAAACTAAAATCACTGAAAATGAATCTGATAACGAACTAATGATTGAATTGGATTCGTTTGAATCTAGAAATGTCTCCCTTTCACAAGCAAATGCAGCCTTAGATGATTTGGGTTTAACTCCAATTAAACTTCATAATTTGCCATCACATAGTAAGGGATTGTATTGCAAAAGAAAAGTTGAAAAAGTAACAATAGAAGTAAAGAAAAAAATCTCCAAAGCTCTAGATTATGACATTGAAATATCAGAAGATCAAAAAGAAGACGAAAGAAATTTTATCGAAAAAGCAGAAGATTTTGATAGGCTCGTGAGCCTTTTAAAAGAAAAACTTATGTCTGTTGGGAGATCCCAAAAAGTCCAGATTCTCACTTTGGTGCCAGAATCTTGGAGCCGGAAAAAAGTTGCTACAGAATTTCAGGTGACCGAATATATGGTAAAACAAGCAAGAAAACTTAAACGAGAGAAAGGTATCCTAGCTATCCCCTGACCCTAAAAAAGGTAACACACTCTCCGAAAACACAGTTAAACTTGTCACAGACTTTTACCAAAGTGATGAGAATTCAAGAGTTTTACCTGGAGCAAAAGATAAAGTGAGCATTAAAAAAAAAATATTTATAGGCAAAAAAGACTTATTCTCAGTAATTTGAGAGAGCTTTACTCTTTTTTTAAAAGGGAATGCCCCGACTTGAAAATAGGATTCTCGAAATTTTGCAGTATAAGACCAAAGTGGTGTTTCCTTGCTGGGTCAGCAGGAACCCATACGGTATGTGTATGCAGCATACACCAGAATGTGAAATTGTTACTAGATGCTGTAAAAATTGAAGAAAGTTATAAAGATTTGACCAAGATGTTGGTTTGTAATGTTGAAAACAGTGAGTGTATGCTACGCCATTGTGACAACTGTCCATCTGATGATGCCCTGATTGAATACTTAACTGCAAAATTGAGCGAAGATTATGATTTAGAAGAAGAAATAATCATAAGCCAATGGGTTAATACTGACAGGACAGAAATAGTTAAGCAATCAATCAGCGTTGAAGGTTTTATTTCTTTACTGAGCAAATCTGTAGAAAACCTAATCCCACATTCATATATTACAAAATCCCAGTCTAAAACTTTCAAAAAAATTGCAAAAAGATCCGCCTTTGAATACAGCAATTGTAGTTATGGATTTCAGTGAAAATTATTCTTACACCATTCAAAATGAAATTCAAAGTTATCACTAGAACAGAGGTGGATGCACAATTCATCCAGCTTGACTCTACTTGAAAAAGGATCATAAAGTTTTAATTTCCAACCATTGTTTCATAAGTGATAACTTACAACATGACACTTGTTTTGTGAATTACGTACAAAAAGAAATTTCAAAATGGCTGAAAGAAAATCATCCCGAAATAAACCAAGTTCATTATTTCAGTGACGGCTGTGCTGGTCAATACAAAAATAGAAATAGTTTCAAAAACCTAACAAACCAACATGAAGAATTTGGAAGGAAAGCTGAACATTCATTCTTTGCAACAAGCCACTGGAAATCAATATGTGATGGCTTGGGAGGAACTGTTAAGAGAATTTTGAGAAAAGCCAGCCTTCAACTTTCAGATGAAAATCAAATCAAGACAGCAACTGCAGTTTATGACTTCTGTAAAGTCGACATTGAAAAAATAAACTTTCACTTTATTGACAAAAAAAAAATGCTGAAGCTTTCAGATTGGAGTTAGCGTCACGATTTTTAACCACCAAGACTATTCCCGGTACTAGAAGTTTCCATTATTTCAAACCATTAAATACAAATGAAATTGAAATAAGGAGGACTACTGATAGTCCTAATCCTACTCTAATGTTCTCTTTTGATTCTGCTACGGATTGGGTCTGCATTCAACCCTCTTTAAACGATTATGTGGCTGCAAACTACGATGGAAAGTGGTACTTTGGACTCGTTAAAACTATGTTTCATGACGAAGAAGATGCTGAAATTCTTTTTCTTCACCCTCCAGGACCTGCTGCCAGCTTTTACTGGCCTCAAAGAGGAGATTTGTGCATAATACCTTTGGAGCACATTATCAGTACAGTTGATGCACCACAATCAAGTAGCACTGGCAGAATGTACTACTTCAAAAAAGAGTGTATCAGAAAAACAGAAGAGTGTTGGATGAAGTGGAAAAAATATAACAAGCAGAACTAATAATTGCTGTAAAGATATTGATTCTTAGACTTCAGTTTTTATTTTATTTCACATTTATTAAATGTAAGTAAACCGCAAATTTATAATTTCTTAATAATATTCTACTTTTTGGAATATTAACTAAACATGTGAAAAAGCCATATATTTTTTTTTGTTTATCTGTTAGCCTAGGTATCTAGGAGTATGCAAAAAAAATATGAACACTCTACCAGGTCTGAGACCTGAGATATTGCAATTTTAGTAAATCCTGACAATGGTTTACAAATAAAAAAAATTTCTGATTATAATATTTTTATTATTTTTTGGAGTTGAGATAGCTTAGTGAATGTATTTTTTCTTTATTTTAAATATATCTCAAATAGTTTTCAAGATATTAATTTTTTAAGCTACAAGTTACATTGCAAGAGACGAAATCCAAGGCTTAAAATCATGTTAAATTAAGAAAATTAAAGAATTTGTAGAAAAAAACTATAATAGATAGAGAAATAAAATTTGGTATTTATCAATAGGATAGCAAATGCAACAATTGTGCCAAGTTTCATCAAGATCTAAAGAGGTGGGTTACATGGCCTGGTTGACTCGACATGGAATGACCCTAGAGGATTGGTAGTAGTACTGAAAATAAGCAAATCTAATTATAATCAGTACAAAAACCAGGCTACCCCTCTGAAGAAACAGTCCAAAGTAAAATCAAGACAGGTGAAATTGGGTAACTGAATTCAAGATTAATTCATTAAAATTTAAATATGTTACTTCATTGGAGTATCTTTTGCTAGTCTATATAGTCAGTGGAATACCAATTTTCGAATTTTAGTTTACAATCCAGGCTGCCACTAAGAAACACATTAATTGGAATCAACACAATAACATTGGCTTAAATAAGAGCAAAATGTCCCATGTGTATTGTTTTTTTTTTCGAGCTGATTTATATGGAAGATTTGGTTGTAAGGACCTCAAGTGGAGTCAAGATGTTGGTTTTGATTTTGGCGATACTGGTAAAGTGGTTTTAGTTTCTTTTTGTTTTATCTTTTTTGAAGTGTAAATCCGTTTCGATTGAAATGCAGGGTAATTGATTTTTCTTCTTCTTCTTTCTTTCTTTTTTCTTTTCCTTTTCTTTTCTTTTTATTTTTTCTTCTTTTTCGTATTGTTTTATTTGTATGTGTATTGGGGTTGTAAGCCCAAACAAGCTTTGCTTCGGGCCATTTGCTTGTTTTGTTTTGTTATTTATATTAATAAACCCATCTTTCTCTCTCTAAAAACTTTTAAGCAAAATCTTTGATAACAAATAAAAAAGCTATAGCGCTTTTTTAAACACTGAAATTGCTTGGAGGGAAGCATCCCTTGGTCGACAGAGAGCGAATTACCCTGGTCGACAGAGAATTTGAATCTGATAAAAAAATTTTTTTCCCTGTCAGCATGATAATTATGTTCCAAAAATTTTTGGTTCAGGGAGACTTTAAGAGACAAAAAACAAAAATAGCAATAAAGTAACATCAGTTTGCCATAAAATAGTGCCCAATAACTGCTAAAAATATTTTAAACAGCTTGATACTTGTATCTATAAATTTCAGAGGACCATATTGTGCAAAGAATAATTAGTTGACAATATTGAAGGATCATATTGCACAAAAGTTAGTTTGAGAGTAGGTTTCCTTCCCTCAAAACATAGGCCCAAAAACAATATTTTATACAGCTTAAAACTTAGATCATTCAGTAAAACAATCACTGATTATTCTTTTATACTTGCTGATATGCTTGGGAATGGACAACGTGCTAAAGTATGTTTTGGTAACCTTGGTTAGAAATTAATTTAGTGTTGGACAACAGAACACATTTTTGTCCTCCTGTGCTTTTATACACTATTCCTGTTTACCTTCCCCAGGTATCTCCAGATGGCTCTATTCTTGCTGAGCTTACATAATAAAATGACTGACCCCCAAACCAAATAACCAGCAACACCAGGACTCAAACCCCTGTTCCTCACTGACAAAGGATTTCAAGTCTAGTATGCTAACCACTCAGCTAGGACGGATCTTTATTCATAAAATAGGTAATAATTATATAAGATATGTATTCATATGACTTACCTTATTCATATGATAAATAAATATCAGCATTTTTAAGGTTAGGGTAGATAGGTGGATTAAGATAGGTTAAGATGGATTTTAAGTGATTGGCTATATAATGCTTGATCACTGCTGATTCCAGTTGTAAAACTCAGTTTGTATAGGAAATGATAGATTCTCTGAAACTACAAAATTTTGCAATTGAAAATTTGTTTTACAGACAATTTGATGAAAAGGTTCTCTGCTATTTCGACATGTGGAAAACAGACAGCTTCACTGATGTTGAATTGGTGTGTCGAGATGGTCGCAGAGTTAAGTCACACAAAGTATATTTGTCAGCTGTCAGCAAGATTTTAGGATCTGTTTTCCTTGAACACGAGGATGATGGATTAGCTTTAATACATCTACCTGACTATGAGTAAGTCCTTTTTTTTTGGGGGGGGGGCTTTTAAAGGAGTGAGTTTTTAACCACCTTTTTCATGATGCTATCTTGGAAAACCATGGAATTCTTATTAAATTTGTTTTTGTGATAACTCTATCTCTTTCTTTTTTCTTCTTTTCATCTTTATCTCTCTCTCTCTCTCTCTCCCTCTCTCTCTCTCTCTCTCTCTCTCTCTCTCTCTCTCTCTCTCTCTCTCTCTCTCTCTCTCTCTCTCTCTATTTCTTTCTTATCTCTCTAATAATAATAATTTATTTGTAACCCCATCTGTAATGTGTATACATAGAGTAGCATTAGTCAATAGGAACCATAAGAATAATCTTGCGGTTCCTGTACCGACCAGGCAGAGGTAAAATGTATTTACAGTAGTCAAACAGTTCGTGGTAATGAACTGTAGTAAGGAGCGACCCGGCTCAATAGTAAACGAAACTAAAAAACGGAATTTCGATGCTAAAAGATATATCAAAAGAATCGGATTTTTATGCTGATTTTAAATATATAAGTTTCATCAAATTTAGTCTTTGTCATCAAAAGTTACGAGCCTGAGAAAATTTGCCTTATTTTGGAAAATAGGGGGTAACACCCCCAAAAAGTCATAGGATCTTAACGAAAATCACACCATCGCATTCAGCGTATCAGAGAACCCTATAGAAAAAATTTCAAGATCCAATCTACAAAAATGTGGAATTTCGTATTTTTTGCCAGAAGACAAATCACGGGTGCGTGTTTATTTGTTTTTTTTCCCCAGGGGTCATCGTATCGACCAAGTGGTCCTAGAGTGTTGCAAGAGGGTTCATTCTAACGGAAATAAAAAGTTCTAGTGCCCTTTTTAAGTGACCAAAAAAATTGGAGGGCACCTAGGCCCCCTCCCACGCTCATTTTTTTCTCAAAGTCAACGGATCAAAATTTTGAGATAGCCATTGTGTTCCGCATAGTCGAAAACCATAATAACTATGTCTTTGGGGATGACTTACCCCCCACAGTCCCTGGGGAAGGGGCTGCAAGTTACAAACTTTGACCAATGTTTACATACAGTAATGGTTACTGGGAAGTGTACCGACGTTATCAGGGGGATTTTTTTGGTTTGGGTGTGGTGTTCAGGGGAGGGGGCTATATGGGAGGATCTTTCCTTGGAGGAATATTTCATGGGGGAAGAGAACTTCAATGAAAAGGGCGCAGGACTTTGTTGCATTACTATAAAAAAAAAACAATGAAAATATAAACATGAAAAAGTTTTTTTCAATTGAAAGTAAGGAGAAGCATTAAAACTTAAAACAAACAGAGATTATTACGCATATGAGGGGTTCTAAAAATACTTTAGCATAAAGAGCGAGGTATTTAGGAGGAGATAAATACTTCGCTCTTTATGCTAAAAAATTTTTAAGTAATTTCAACTATTTATTCTACGGCCTTTCTGATTCTGGGGTCATTCTTAAAGAATTGGGATAAAACAAGATTTAGTGTGAAGAGCGAGGTATTAACGAGGGGACCAACCCCCTCATATATATAATCGAAAATATAAGAATATAAAAGTTTTTTACGTAAGTTAATTCTTAAGCTACGTATTTTTTTTACTAATAAAAACGTTCGTTAAAAATTAAAAAATCTAGTTGCCTTTTTAAGTAACCGAAAAATTGGAGGGCAACTAGGCCTCCTTCCCCACCCCTTATTTCTCAAAATCGTCTGATCAAAACTAAGAGAAAGCCATTTAGCCATAAAAAGAATTAATATGCAAATTTCATTTTAATAATTTATGTACGGAGAGCCAAAATCAGATATGCATTAATTCAAAAACTTTCAGAAATTAAATAAAAAAAACAAGTTTTTTTAAATGAAAGTAAGGAGTGACATTAAAACTTAAAACGAACAGAAATTACTCCGTATATGAAAGGGGCTTTTCCTCCTCAACACCCCGCTCCTTGCGCTAAAGTTTGATTCTTTCTCGCAACTCTACTTTTTAAAACAATAAAAAACTTTAGCGTAAGGAGTGGGGTGTCGAGGAGGAAAAGCCCCTTTTTCTGTTCGTTTTAAGTTTTAATGTCGCTCCTTACTTTCATTTAAAAAAACTTTTTTTTTTATTTAATGGAAATACAAGAATCTAATATCTTGCATATCACCATTATTAAAAATTAGGCTAAATTTTGAATGGCTGATACGTAAAAATATTGTCTGCAAATGCAATGCAAGATAAATTAATTGGCCAAAAACATGATGGAAAGATGGGAGATAGCACAGGATATAAATAAGCATTAAAAAGGTATGGTGACAGCCCCCTCTCCTCTGTTTCCTGAACAAATGGGATATTACCGAAAAAGGTATTTCCTGACCAGAGTATGACATTTGAATTTGCATGCCGAAAATGAAGGACAAATATAGCAGATGGATTCACTCCAAGCGGGGTAAGAGAATACCACAATTGGCTATGACAAATGATTCAAAAAGCTTTTGAAAAATATAATGCACATAAAAGCAATTCAAATCCATCTTTTTGTGCTTGAAGTAATGAAGAAGTAAAATGTATGTTGAAAGGTTATATAGGCTATTGTCTAAACCCAAATTGACTTGACATATAATCTACTATTGGAACAATTTCAGGAAGCAGGACGAATTCAAAAACTTTACTCAACAAAAAAGCTACCTTATAGGCCTATATGATGCGCAATTAGTCGCATCTTTCCTATGCTTAAGAAACAAAGTGACCCTCCCACACAAAAAAAGGATCAGGAACTAAAGACATACACATACAAATTTGAAATAATAACTACAAATGACGAACCAAATCTTTAGAATCAGTATGACGATGAAAAACATTAATGCTATTAATATCATACGGTTTATTAACGCAACAAATAACATGTTGAACAGAAACAGGAGGCGTATGGCCTTGCGAAATCCTCTAAAGTAAAACATAAGAACAAAGGTTAGCAAAACTTAGAGTGAACTGCATAAATTGTAATATTTAAACTCTAATTATTATAATTAATCAAAGAAGGTAAATCAGATTTCGCGTCATTAATCACGTGTTTCCAACGGCTAGAAACTTCGGAAATTCAGCGCTATTATACCTTATTTTACAAATTATTCTTTGTTTAAAATCGTACAGGCTGCCCCTTAAGGGGTGGCCACATGCTATCTAAATTCTAAGCCACAGTTTTTATAGTTTTTAACCCGGGTCCAATTTCCATAGGAAATTTCTAGTCTTAACCTTAAAACAGCAAAGCAGGACAGTCACTTTTTCAGCTTTTCACAGGCAGAGTTTCTTAGATATGGTGGCTCTGAGGTTAAAATTAAGTTACCTAAGATTTTTAATATGATTTTGAAAAAGGGAAAGTACCTAACGATTTTAGGGAAACCTTAATTAAAGCACTGTATAAGAAAGGTGATAAGCTTGAGTGTGGTAATTATTGAGGCATTAGTCTGATCTCTGTAGGAAGCAAATTACTTAGTAATATGATACTTTTTAGACTGAAACATGCTGTAGATAAAATTTTTAAAAAGAAAAGTACGGTTTTAGAAAAGGTAGAGAATGTGTTGACCAAATTTTCACTCTTAGGTTAATATTTGAGAAGTGCCTGAGTTTTCAAACACCAGTTTTCTCCTCAGTTTTATAGATTATGAGCAAGTGTTCGATTCTGTTGGTAGAAGAGCTTTAGCAAAGGTATTATCTTTGTATGGTGTACCAAACAAATAAGATAAGATAAATTTTATTTTAAAAATGTATTCACTTTACAGCACATACTAAGAAAGCCCCAAAGGGATACATTAAAACGATTAGTGCTATATATGAGAATAACACTGCTGCGGCTAAGGTAGGAAATGATGCTAGCAGCTGGTTTTGTATTAAATCAGGAGTTAAGCAGGTTTGTATTCCATCTCCCTTTATATGGATCCTTTTGATGGACTTTATCCTAAGGAGCACAGGAGAGTCAATAAGAGACAACTGAATCAAATGTGGAGGAAAAACTCTCCTGAGCTTGGAGTATAAGGTTGAGATGGCTTGGGTACGTTCTGCAGATGAAAGATGACAGATTATCAAAGACTGTTACTTTCGGTCAACCGTCTAGGGCTAAACGGAAGGCAGGTCATCCTCGTTTGGGGTGGGAGGATGTCATAAAGAAAGATTTAAAGGAAATGAGAACTTTCTGGGAGGGTGCAAAGAGGTAGGCTTTGAATAAGTCTAGATGGAGGAGGAGCATGCGTAGCTGTGTTGGCTTCAGGCTGCTTGGTGCTTTGGTGAGTTGTTAGTAGTAGTAGTTGTTGTAGTAGTAGTAGTAGTAGGACACAATCTGGGCGTAATCTACATGAAGCTGAACTCGTGCTTGTGGGGATATAACACTGGTACACGGATAAATTAAATGGAACTGTGATTGTAGACTGAAGGAAAAACAAGTGTGGATAAATACATGGCAATCTGCTTTATTCCAATCTCTTTTGGTTATCTGATTTTGGTAAATAGGGCATTAGGCCAGTTTGGTCCGAGTTTTATTTTTGGCGACAGTGGTTGAATGGGGCAAGTGGTCATAATCGTGCTTGTTTTGATCGATATGAACCTCACTAACGCAGAAACTGAAAGAAACAACACAGCGATTGGATCCGACAATAAAACCACTATAATTTATATTTATGAATGGGATGCATCTTTATCCAAAATTAGATAGCCGTTAGGTAGTAAATCCAAGAATAATTCAGTCTGTGCTGAGGTAGAGTATCACCTTGTATTACAGTTCTTATTGCCAAACAAAATGTTATCTAGTCTATTGTTTTCAACGCCAATAAGAAGGGTCTTTATCGACACAAACGCTTTTATAGACTTTTTTAGCGAGGAAAAAGATCTTTGATTGCAAAGGAGATATATATTGATGAGAACTAGGTTACCAAGACGGATTGCAATGAAGCAATTATTTGAACGCTAACACACAGGGGATATTGGTGGCAGCTTCTGTTTAATAACAGTCGTCCTTATCCTTCGTCCCCTTAATGTTGAACGTCCATATATGAAACTCGATTTTAAGAGACATTTTCTTGCCAGAGCGTTTAGCCGCAGTATCAAGAAAGATTCGGCAGTTTTGGGAGAAAATGATACATGACTGCCATGACAATTAGTGCATTAATCACATCATGGCATTCTGCATGATTATTCAGTTGAGAAGGAGCTTTAAAAATGACAATAGTGGCATGATTATCAATGGGTGGACGGAGAACGAGAGGGAATTTCAGATCATAAGACACGTTTTTCTTATGTATTTGCTGGATTTCGGAGTCAATGTTTAGAACTCTTGATGCGAGGCTTGAATATGTAGGGGCTGGAATGACAGGAACCTCAATAGGCAAAATAATCACATAAGTCGGCAGAACAAAACTATTTGACTCGCACTTCTGAACGCCTTTATGTGATGGTAATTAGCTAGATCGCCTTGCCAACAAGGGACACGTTTGCCCACTAACACTTGAGACCAGAGGTCAGTTTGAGCTATCGTAATAGGCTTTTCATCAAATAATCGAGCTACATGTTGGGTGATAATTTCATTATCCATCCCTTCATGAAAATTTAACTGCACAAAGCTTAGCACCACAAAATAAACAAGTTTCATCGTAATTTAAATCTAGTAATGACAAACCTGAACACAAAGTCCAAAATTCAGATTCATAAACAGGAAAATAGTCGGAAAATCGAAGAGGTCACTCTCATAGGATTATCTGTCCGCCGCAGTGCTCAAACGCCATTATACTAAGTAATGTTCTTCTTGTGTAGGTCACTCTAATTCTTCGCCAATTATTGCGAAAAGATAGATTGTTTCACTTAAAAAGCTTGCTGATTTAATAGTGTTTATAAAATACCCGATTTATAACAGGTGTGTTCACTTTGAACTCGTGAATAAACTGACCTCTGAAAAACTTTTTCTTTATCAATAAAATTGAGTTTACCACCAAATACTCTCTTGAGTTCTTTGAGATCTTGACCTTTTTTCGTCGAATAAAAGTGACAAAGAGAGAGTTGAGTCTAAGAGAACGATAGTCTAGATGAAGGCATAAAGATACTTTCTTCTATAGCAATAGTCTGGCTCAGTTCATTGACCAATCAGAAATTTCCCTGATGTCTAGAACCTGGCTGCATTCTGACAACCCCCCCTATCCTACCCAGTCTCAATGAGGACTAACTATGTGATAGCATTAAACGTGCATTATTTCTTTCTATTTTTATATTGGGAACTTACATTAAAATGTTGGCAATCCCCCTATTAAGAGCTTCTACCAAGAATTCCACATACCGCAAAAGCTTAGTAAGTAACTACCGCTATGCTAAAATTTACCGCAGCACCAAGTCGTCTTCGGTCGACACAGCTACGCACGCTCTTCTTCCATTTCAATCTATTCAAAGCCTCCCTCTTTACACCCTCCCAGGAAGTTCTCATTTTTCCTTAAATCTTTCCTTACGATGTCTTCTCACCCCTACCAATGAAGACCTGCTTTTCGTTTAGCCTTTAGACGGTTGACCGAAAGGACAATCTTTGTCAATCTGCCATCCAGAATCCGCAGAACGTGTCCTAGCCATTCCAACCTAACTGATAATCTGTCTGTTCTGTATGAGTATGGTTGTTTGTTCTTGGTTTAGCATACTTTATTTTGTTATAGGTACGAAGACCTTGTAAATATGATGCTGCTCATATATTCTGGAGTGATTTATAATGAAAGAGCATCAATAGAATATCTGCAAAGTTTATTGAACGAGCTTGAGATTACCATTGGGACAACTACTGCAGATGATAAAATCGGAATATTCGACTCTACTGGTTCAGAGACAGAACTTAAACAGAAAGAAAATTTAAAAGTATCTTCTAACAGTTTTGAGACAAAAGGTATGTACTTCTTTGTTTCTTCATCTCTTTTTTATTTTTGCGCTGTTTCCATTTCAGCTACATTTTCCTTTTAAAGTAAAGACGTCAGAGGTCAAAGATGTCATAATGTCTAAGAAGTTTCTTATCTTGCGTATGCTGGCGATTTACTCCTGGTTAGTCGGATTAGGACTGGTCTCTCCAAAATGGTATCTTCTGTTTCTAAAGTTTTTTTTTTGGGATTGTCCTTTCATTAAACGTAGAGAAGTGTGAGTTTCTTTCTCGTGCTTCATCTATTTCGTCTCCTCTTAATTGTGATACTTTCTCTATTCCTTCTGTTGATTCTTTGAGGTGGTTGGGCATGACCCTTACTAATAATCTTTCTAGTTTTGTCAGCGCACTGTTTCAGATATCTAAAAAAAAAAATGCAATTTGAATATGCGAAAATTAAGGAAATATAAAAACCGGTTGCTCGCGTAACTCCACTCTACCTATTGTGATCATTCAGTCCTTTACACGGCATGGCTGTGCGAAAGCACAGGATGGCTGGCCCCCAACCCCCCATTGCACTTCCTGGCTGAAGGGCCAAGAAACGGAGATCAGCACCGCCGGTACGGACTGTAAAGTCTAATCCCGTATCCTTTACCCTTTTTTTTTACCTTTACACGGCAGGAATTTTCCACATTCGGAGAAAAAGGGATATAAAAAGAATCAGGAGTAACTATTTGTGCTAATGTAAGTTTCTTCTCTTCATTTCTCCTTGGACACGTGGCCGGATTCTAATTAATAAGTATAATATACCTGAAACAACACTTAAGTTGGAAAAGCTACATATTAAGCTCTCAAGTATTGCTCTTAATTGACTTTTATCCTCGCAATTTTCCTGTTAAATTTTTTCTATAGTTATTTTTTTTGCATGTTTTTTGTGTAATTCATTTCTTTTTACTCCACATTGTTAAACTTGTTGGACAGTTTTTTTTGTTGGTATTATTATTACTAAAGTTAATCTTTATCAATACAAATTGTTGCAAAAAGTTTCAGCTCTATACAAAGGTGATAAGAACTTAATGTGTTACCTTAATAAATATGTAACAGAAGAGAAACGCAAAGTAGCACGAAGATCTGTAAGAAATGAAATAAATATGAATCATTAGACCGTGATTGCTCCATGGACACACCTTATATTGCAACATGTAAGCTATTCAAGAAGAATATTAAATAAATACTTTCCTATCCCTTCAAGTGGATCACAGATTAAAAATTAGTTCCGTTTATGGGTGATTATCTTTAATGTAGATTTAAACAAAGAGCTTTATATCTTCCATTTGAAGGTCTGACTCATTCATCGCAAATCTTTTCGCAAAATACGCTGTTGGAATTCAGTTTGTTTAGCTTTAGTGTTATGACACCCTGCTACTACTACTAACAACTCAGCGTAGTACCAAGCCGCTTGAGGCAAAAACAGCTACACACGCTCCTCCTATATTCCGACCTGTTTCCCTTAGTTCCCATTTCCCTTACGACATCCTCCCACCCCAACCGAGGATCAGCTGCTTTTTGTTTGGTCCTAGACGGTTGGTCATCTGTCATCCCTCATCCGCAGGCGCTAGCCATCTCAATTTTCCTCTCATTTTAGCCTCAGAAAGTGAGATTTAACCATATTTTTCGTACAGCCTACTGTTTGAGATGTGGGCACTCTTCTCGACACCCAATTCTGAAATTAATGTAAAGTGCTTACAGTTGGTGCCTTCTGGGAAAGAGTAAGATAGGTTAAGATAGGTGTAACCGAACGGAAGTTAAGCCTGGAGGAAGCATTCCTCAGTATATCAAATTTGGAGTCAGGATAATACTCTCTGCCAGAAACCACCAAGCCTCAGAGTTTTATGTACCCAGAGGTGTGTAAAGAGAAATGTGATAAGATGTAGAATGTGTATAGTTAAACTCATGTTTATGGATGGTTTCATAGTATTGAAGCGACTTGTAGTATTAAAGCAACGCCACAGAGGGAGACCAACAAACACCATGCACCGAACTTACCACATAGATCTACGAACCATAAACACCTCAATCGAGTCTCAGTAGGAGGATATACTGGCAGCAACAATTTTGCTGGAAGATTGGCCAATCCTTCTTGATGCCATGGTTGCCTCTAGAGGCAAAGGCATATCTAAGGTCTTAGGTAAGGTAAACTAACTAAATGTATAAACTGTATACAAGGACAAGGAAAGGTTTGGTAAAGGGCAATCACACTGATTAAAAGATTCTGATTTGCTTCTGTGAAGTTAACCTGATCGTACTATGAACCTGGGTTTGTTTATCTCATTAGAGTTTTATTTTTGTTCAACTATTGACTGATCAACATGCAACAATCTTTCGTAAGGCAGCTCTCCAAAGAACCGCTAAACCTCAAATCACCTAAAGAGATAAAAAGCAACAGAAATTATCACCCTTTACCGCAGTCACGTTTCCTTGATACTTAATATCTTCCTGACTTGCGTCATCAAGACTACTGGACTGGGTCTTTTCCTGTCTGACGAAGACCTACCGTGAAAAGTGGTTTCAATGTTGGGGCTGTTGGAGTTTATCTCTAATTATCGAAGTTTTTGTTTGAGTGTTGCGAAGAAATAGGGCTTCGCTGCATAAGACGGCAGCAGGCATCCTGAGTGATTAATTCAAGTGACCTCTTAACCTTCATCGGTGGAAGCAACTAAAAGTCAATTAAATAAAATTGGTCTTGGCAAAATATTTTACAAATAATGATGGCAATCAATAGAAGTACTACAGGAATGACTGGGATAAAAAGGTATGGGATACTGTTTTTTTTTCTTTGGGGGCGGGGGCATGAATTAATTATTGATGGGTGCCAGCCCAGTTATAGATACTGAGGATGAGAAAAGAGTAATGAGCCACGGGGCATATGTTTGAGGAAAACACCTATTAACGGTCAATAGGTTAGGAAACACTCTTCGGATCGCAGTTGGAAAAGGCAATATCTTGGTTTGAAAATGGCCATTGTTCCTGAAAAGACTTAACTGGATGCTTGTTGTTGGGAACGACTCATATCTCTAGCCTACAAGAGGAACACATCATGGCCACTATCTAAGATCAAGCTCCCCGGTATGTTTGCAGGTCAGATTTCCACCCCCTTCCCATTCCTATCTAACTAAACTATATCATTAATATGACCCAACTCCTCATAAATCCCGTGTTATGTTTCCCTGTCCACCTCCAGGTTATAATTGTGCTCTGGTAAAAGAATAAGCTCCCACTGACGGGTTGACCAAAATGAACCCCGAAGGATATGCCTTTTCTAAATCTCACGTGTGAAAAAAATGCGGTCTGTCAATGCTGACTAAATTTTTCAGTTTGTGCATCCCTTTTTGTACCTAATTTCTTTTTCTCAGCCTTCCTTATTTTTGTGGTAGGAATAAATGAAACGTATTCAAATGGAAGTTGCACCTACACATTAAGTGTCATGTACTTTAAACCTAAGGGCTGGTTCCTCTCAATCCCTCGAATTTTTTGACGGAAAGAGTGAATTCAATGATCATTTCCACTTTGTCAGCTAAGTGTTTTTTTAACTTAAGTTTTGCTGCCTCTTATGATCTAGAAGAACATCTAAAGGAAACCCACGAATCATAGATTAAATTGCATGCTCGATTGAACTGCAAGGAATTTCATTTTAGAACTTGAAATTCATTTTAGAATCTCTAATTATCGAAGTTTTTGTTTGAGTGTTGCGAAGAAACAATGGCCTCATTATCTCTCTGTATAAACCCTGAATGAAACCTGTTGTGCAGCACCCTGGTTTGGCTCCTGAAATTTACATGGCATCTTTCTAGAGGCACAATACGGCCAGAAGGGTAGAACAAGACAAAAGCTCTTACTGAGGTGGATATTTTTAAAACTGTACAAACTACTAAGCTGCTGTGTTGCCGAGCTGCTGTCTTGAATTTATTCTTATGATATATTTAGTGAGACAGTCGATGAACTCTGTCTTTCGGGATTGTTTTTCAAGTTGTCTCACATCTCTCATTTTGATTGGGTCCTACTCTTCTACCTCAGAAAGATGAGTAATCTTTTTCGTTCCATGTCATTGCTCCAATAAGAGACAAGCTTGAAGCAAATGGGACGTTTAGTCGAAGTTTTGTCTCAGTTCTTTTGTATGTTAGTTAATTATATGGTAATGTATGTGTCAATATTCTTACACATGAAAAGATCATTTTTAGATTTGAAAATACCAATTTGCAACTACATTATTCATGAAGCAAAAAAATATTTGTTTACAATAGGAAATTCCTAAAACGAAGAATATAAGAAAATTATGTGATGAGAAGAATACAATTTTGCTATAAAAAAAACGACAGTTGAAATTACGCAAGATCAAGTTTCTACCCAGGAATAGGGTACCCATTCCTTCCTTTCTCCCAAAGTGGAACAGAAAATTACACTAAGATGCACATTTTGTACCTTTTGTTTTGTTAAAAATGGCAAGTGAAACCTGGGCAGAGACGATGTCAAAACACAATGAAGCCTATTTATCCAAACCAGTTTTTTTCTTCTTGGGGGAGGGAGTGGGCTTATCAGATTAATCCAAACCACAGTCATTTTATTAAAATAGCTATTATATACGCATAAGTAACTGCACAAGTGGCACTTTTTATAAACACTTGTATAGAAAAAAAATTAACAAAACAATTGCTAAGTTGCCGAGTTGCTGAACAAAACTGGCTTCAGTTTCAGTAAATGAACTTCCAGTAACAGTTTCAGTTTCAGCAACTGGCTTCAGTATGCGGAATACAACTGTCTTCGACTAAAATCAGCACTCGCGAGAGCTTAATGAATTAAGTGATTTTAGAGTCGAGTTGTAGTCAACATTTTTTCCACAAGAATAATCCTTAGAACTCGGTTATGGATTCCCTCTAAATCATCGATATTATTAACTCCTGGGCCCCATAAGGAACACGGAAATTCTAGGAGGTGTTGAATGTATGTAAAATATGCCATTTTCAGTTGATAAACCGGAAAACTTAATCGCCGTTTAGCCGCCCACGTCCATAAAGCACAATTTCCCTTTTTCACCAGTTCTTGAACATGTTGGTCAAAAATGAACTGGTATTTGGAAGAAGGACCAAATTCTCCTAAACCCCACGAAAAATAGTTTCCTTAGAGGGGAGAAAAGCTGCTGTAGTCAATTTTCTGTTAAATTTGAGTCCTAAATTGTTATTTTTATTTTATTATACTCATATTAATATCAAGAAGTATTATCATTTTTGCAGTGACTATGTGTTAAAGAAATCACAGATAAATCTGTATCAAATAGAAAAAAATTACTATTTTCAAACTTAGCAAGATGTATGAATTAAAAATGGAAAAAAAAACTCGACTCTAAAGCTGAAATCCTTTCTATCTGCACACAGGGTGGGATGGGGTAAAATAAAATGTAGCTATAGTTGAAGGTTTATCATAGGTTGAAAAATCTTACTTAATATTTCTAGGATTCAGAACCTTAGCTTAGGACAATAGGGCATGGCGTCAATTACCCTCTTGCTTTGCTGTGTGAGTATAATGGAACAAGTACAAATTGAGGTAAAATTCTAGTTAATTGACTTCTTGCTATCTCGGAAAGGGTTTAGGTTAGGAAAATGAAACTTTCAGGGATGGGTCTACAGGCTAAAGTATGTCCCGGGAAGGTATTTCAAAGTACCCACCTCTACTCCTTCTCCCTCTAGAGGGCCCTGAAATTTGCTTGCATGACAGGTCTATACCTATTGAAATTTTGACAAAGCAACATTTTACCTTAATTTTCAGTTACTAGTTGCTTTTTCTGAAACCTTTAGTTCTGAAAATGCAATTCCTGTTATTTGAGTAGAATTTTGAGCCATATAAATGCTGTTTTTTTTTCAAAATTTAGGAAATGTATTTGCATATCTTTAAAACTTTATAAAATGGAATTGCGCAAAGTTATGAAGCTGAAAACAATTTTGTTGTACTTCAATTAAGCAGAAGATCTATTTAGCAAGGTTTCACTTTTCACAAGGTCATCAAAGGTCAGTGCCCTCTAGAGTGAGAAGGAGTTGAGGTAGTTACTTCAAAACACCTTCCCGGGACATACTTTAGTCTGTATATTCATCCCTGAAAGTTTCATTTTCCTAACCTAAACCCTTTCCGATATAGTAAGAAGTCAATTAACTAGAATTTTACCCACATTGAGAGCGAGAATCCTGTCAAAACACTTTGAAGAAATTTTAAACTATCTCCTCCCCCCAGCCCCAGTAAAAAAAAATGATATGAAAAAAGTAATTTGAAATACAAAGTGCCTGCTTAATTCTTGTCATTTATCATTTCTTAGACTCTTTGTTTGACAGTTATTCCTCATTGCTTATTATATTCGCACCCAAGGAATTATACAAAATTTAACATTCGCCTTTTTTCACCTAAGCTTAAAAATTGTATTCAAATTTCTGAAATAAAAAATTATGGACGAAATTTATAAGGATTAAACAACTCTCATGCTCCTTCCAAATTTAGTTCCTTCCTAAGGTTGTATTAAAAGCTTGACGAAAATTTCACGACCTAAAAGGTGTTTGTTAGCGTCTTGATAAACTCTATATTGTTTCTTATTTTTTAGTAATACCTGCAAAAAGGGAGTTAAGAACACGAATTGTGAGGAAAGAAGTGTCAGTTTCACCACCCCACCTGAAAGCAAGGAAAAGGGATGCCCCGCAACTAAAAACAAAAGCTAAAAAGACCAAGCCAGTTCAATATATATGCCGGCATTGCCCTTCTATATTCAACTCCGAAGAAAGTCTAAATGATCACGAAGCTTCGAATAGTTGTTTAAACGAAGAAGAATTAACTGTCAAACATGAGTCTTTTATAGATGATGAAAGTTTGGAAGTTCAGAAGTCTAAAACTTCCAAGCCTAAACCAGTTCAATACATTAAAAAGCCAAAAACACCTCAGTATCTGTGCCAAAATTGTCTCTGTGATTTCTTCTCCGAAGAACATCTTAATAATCATCTTGCTTGGAATGGTTGCTTAAAAGATGATGAAGGTGAAATCCCGGTTCAAGTTAAGTGTATTTGGCCCAAAAACCCCAAGCCCAAAGCAGCTCAATTTTTGTGTTGGAATTGCCCAACCGTTTTTTTCTCAGAAATAGATCTAACCAATCATCAAGTGAAGTGCTTAAAAGACAAAGAAAATGAATTCCCTGTTAAAGTTGAGTGTTTGATTGATGATGAAAGTGAAACATTTCTAGAAAATGGAGTTCGATTTGTGAATGATCAGTCTCAAGTTATCGATTGGCCTCTGAATGAAACCGTTTATGATGTTGACAAAGTGGTAAGATTTGAAAAAAAAGTTAAATCAGCTTTCTAAGGTTTCAGGTTTTATGTTTTGTTGTGAGAATGAGACGCATCAGGATATGTACAATACTGAATAAATTTAGAATAGAGTCAGAATATGTAAAATACTGAATAAAGCTTTTGTTCTACTGTCCTGCCATCTTGAAAAATATACTAGCCACCTTCCTCTCTCTTTCTCTCAGCGTTTAACCCACTATATCGTAATTCAGACTAATAAACTTTTCATAATTTCACTGATACTAAAGATTGGGTAAAAGGCGATTTTTGTGAAGTCAAAAAGTAATTCTGCTAGCTAAATATGATTTTTAAGAATAGATCTATATATTCAATTCTACCTCCTCGCCTTTCCAATCTTGAAGAATAGGAGGAATTTTGCGATGTTTTTAAAAAATCCCTTTCGCAATGTTTTTTTTCGCAATTTTTGGTGGTGATTTTCTCTTACCGTGGTTGTGTAGTTAGAAGAAATCCATCATCTGTGGGTACTATAGATCATTGCAGCATTAAGCTGTCAAAGCATTCAACAAAACCATTGAACTCTCATCGCCCTCATCATCTTCATGAGGTTATATTATACAACCTCACCCAAGTTCAAGCTTTGGTGTTTTATGCTTTCCTAAATGTAAGGTTTGAAGTATTCGGCGGGAACAATTTTTATTTTGAATTCAAAAATTATTTTTTTCTGGACTTATTTAGAGTTCGTAATCCGTAGACCATGGGCCTTAGTAAGGATTTGAGCTGGATTTAAAGCCAAATATGATTTTTTTTTTCTATTCAGGGATTACAAGCAGAGAAAGAATGTATTTACTAGTTTTAAACATTTTCCTATGTCTTCTTGGATGTAATTATATTCTTACTACACTCATGCACTCCGAGTGGTTAGAACGCGAAACGTGAAATCTCTTGTCCATGAAAACAGAGGTTCGAGTCTGGTGTCACTGGTTGTTTGGCTTAAAACGGGGTCAGTGTCATGACTGTGTAAGCTCAGGCAGAGTCGAACCAGCTCTAAGTGGGTACCAAGAGAAATCTGAGGAATTTAAACAGGAAGGGTGTGAGAAACGACAGGACGACTGACCCACAACTCTCCTTTGTACTTCTTGGCTGAAGGGCCATGAAACAGAAAATCAGCACTGCTGGTAGGGACTGTTCAGTCCAATGCCGTATCCTTTAACTTTTTTTACCTTGTTAAAACAACATTTTCCAAGTTATTGAAGGGTCAGTGTTTAACATTAAGGGAAGGGACAGAGTTATGAGTTTTTAAACACCCTCAGAGTAGAATCATAAATAACCGATGGTATTATTTGGGTCAAAGGGTGTGGCTGGGTGAGGGCCGCCCTTCTCATAATGTGTGGTGCTGGACTCCTCCCGACAACACTCGTTGCTGGGTCTTCTGATGGGTTGGACATTAGAAGACGTAGACGACAAAGGGTAACACTTGGCCGACGCCTTGAGAAAGATGCTGCACTGTCCAGATTGTTTCTAATAGATCTTTGGTCTAAAGCAAAAGAGAGGTCATCTTGGAGTCGCACTGTTGTCGTCTTATGCACCAGCCGGCGTAGGATGTTCAAGGCCTCTAGTTCAGGCTATTTTATATGCATTTCTGAAAGTTGTCTTAACTTGGCCCACGAAATATCCGAAGTAGTAGAATCTTTTTCTCAACTTATCCCATGGTTTGTCCTGTGCTGTGCTACGATTTGGAATATTCAAGTCCAATTGCTAATCTGCCATCTAACCAAAGAAGAGTTATTTTCTTGTATTTTTAAGATATTCTAAAAGGCGAAACTTTTGCTGACTTTTGCCTATGTTCTATTACCAATTGAATGCACATATGTTAAAAAGAAGATATGTTCTCTATTTACTCTGTGGCTTGATTAATGTGGGTGGATCTTGTTCTTATTGGAGGCAGTAAAAATAAAAAGCTGCATCTTAGGCCATAATTTTTTTTGTGGTAAGTTGGGCCCATCTTGGGAAGGAGAGCCAAGATAAGGAATATTCTCTATATTCTCCATTCAGTGTGATAGAATTCAGTGTGCCAAAGACCCTCTTCTCCCCCCAAAAATTCATTTAATATCCCTGCCAACATTTTTTCAGTTTTGTATATCAGGGAGAATGACCATACATGTACGCACGCTAAGGGGAGGGGGGGCTTTTACAGGTTTATCTAATATGGAACAGGGGCTACACTTGTCACTAAGTGCAACATCTATTAGGGTGTATTGGGGACATACTGTATGCTACATGAAAGATAAACCCACTGATATTGTTGCCAGGGAATGGGGGGAAAATGACGCTGCCCTCAAGTGCTGGAGAATCTACCTATGCCCCTTTGGGCTTTATGTGCGGATGCATCTGAAGCCTCTTGATTTTTATGAATATCCCATAATTTTGTATAATATTCACAAAGTATGCGTGTTTTATTTCCCCATCTCCATCTATATGAATGAATCATTGTGGTGTACGCCTTCCTCTATGCTTGTTTTTACCTATAGATCTGTCTGATCTTGACTGATTAAGGTAAAAAAGAATACCATTCACATACTATGACAGACTAAAGACACGCAAAAGGTCCTTATGTACAAAATCAGGTCTAACTTTCTTAGAGTTCATTAGAGGAAAATTTAAACGATTTTTCTTGTTTTTCAAGATAGCTGGGGTGGGAATAAGTCCCCCCCCCTGGCTGAGCTATTGCTGCAACCACGATTCAAAGTATAGGCACCAGCAGGGGGGTAGGGGGCCATGGCCCCCTGGAAATTTGGGACGATAAAGTAAGTAATTATAAGGAAACCAAAGGAAAGTGAGCGGAATATGAAAAAACCATGGAAAAAATGTGTGTTGCCCCATTGTTGGCTGTCTGCCAATAGATTTTAACCATTAATTAGGAAAATAAAAGTTATAATTTGTTCCAGGACGATAAACCTCGTCAATCAAGAACAAGTGACGACACCGTCAATGGGCCAAATTACAAACTGGTTTCGTGCGTTAAAATTGACCTGAAACTTAAACAGAATAGGATATGAGAGCTTAGGATTTGGAGAACTTGACATTTAAACAAAATTCTTCCAAAAATGTGTATTCCAACTGGTCTGATTGAAAAGGAAACTCCAAGGAGAACATCCTTGAAAGAAGGAGTTTCAAATATTCATTTAAAAAATAGTAACTGGAACATCTTTAGCCTCGCATAAAACAGGTAGCATTTTGTATTTAAACAAAATTTTGCCAAAAAGAAAAACCATTTTTTCAGCTTCCGTCTAAAACAAAGGAAATTCGAATATTATAAAATATTTTATATTTAATATTGCTTATGAATATTTGGTATCGATTGTTATTTAATACTATCTTCATGAGTGAGCAATAATTGTGTATTTATGTATGTACGTATTTTTTTTTGTATGTATGTAATTGAAAATTTTCATGCATGGAAAAGTTCACATTAGATTGCTTAAAGAGCAAAAAACTGGTAATTGTAAAACTCTTTATATATATATTTTGACAAGGGATTACAACAGTTCAAAAACCAAAAATTTGAAATTTTAGGGATAGGGGTCAAGGTGTAACTGAAAGTAAAAGTATTAATATAAAAAGAAATGTTAAAGTAAAACTTGCGATAACGTAAACGATAAAGCTGCGTCTCTCTTAATCAAATGTTAAAGTAAAATTTCGTTGGGGAATTTAAAGTGGCATGTTAAAAGAATATCAGAATATCCTAGTAGACAAAAATAGCAGTCGAAGAATAATATATCGACGATTTTCCGAGCAAACTGCAAGAAAATTTTAAATGGAACAAGAATTTCCCTCCCTAAACGGTGTATGAACTTTTTATCTCCAAAAACAGTAAATGGGGAACAGCTACGGTTACGGCGGGAGCTAGTACAGTATAAAGAATTTGGCAATCTCACTTGTTTATAAATAGTCATTTCCTGTAAGTAACAGCGTTTGATATCGTAGTGCTGTAAGCTTGAAACCATTCAAGAGGTAGCTATCATAATCATTCGTTGATCTTATTATTCTGCTTGTGAAGAAATACACAAAAAACGAAGAAAGAAGAAATAAAGAAAAAGATAAATGAAAAGAAAAAATGGATTAGATCATGTTTGATCTAATTTTTGAATGTTTTTTTCATTTGTGTTTTATTTTCAGCAACTTTTTTCGTTTCCTTAAGGTCGTTTAATACCTTGAAGAATCACCCTATCTCGTCCATTACAAGCTTTTTTAGTTTGTGTGTCCAAACTATTCAGGATTGATTGGTCGGTTTAGCCATAACTTGGATAAGATAAGTATTGCTTGGATAAGGGATCCGAATAAATGAAAGAAAACTAAAAGCAGGCACCCAATTTCCCGGAAATCGCAGAAAAACCATTTAAATTCTCCAGTTTTGTGCCAGAGATAGATTTATTCAGTTTTAATGAAACTTGCTTCATTAGAAAGCGTAAATTTAGTTTTTTTTGATTGAACAATACAAGATTTTCTTTTTAAAGTTCAGGAAAGGACAGTCCCTAAAAATGTTCTAGTATCCCTGCTTGGAAAGCGTTAAAAATCAGCTCAAAAGAAGCCTCATTGAATAGTTTGACAGCTTTTGAAGTTTCCTGTTGTGCTAACTGTCGTTATTGAATTCTTTTCTGAAACAGCAAACATTATTTCTGGTGTGCGTACATTTTTTAGACAGAGGTTTACTTAGCAATTAGTTAGAGACTTCAGGTTTCCTTTGATTTAAACTATCCTCTTGTTAACTTTTCACATTATTGACACATCTAAAAACACCTATCAAATTTTACCAAAATTGCTTCAGAAGCTACCTGTGCTGAAAAAAATTTGTAATGTACCCTTTGTCTTTGAGACTGTCAGCCGACGCTGAGACTCCCAAAATGAAATTTTGGCATCAAACCCCCTTAAAGTTACTTCCAAGGGTCTTCTATTTTATGGTTTTTCTGTAGGAAACGATGTACATAGTTCTGTTTCCATCGACGGCCGTGTTTAAAGTATTTATTTTCAATTGTTAAAAATTATAAAAATGTGTGCGTTGCTGTAGGCTACTTATCTTTTATTTTGTATTATCTTATGACTATCTTATTTGTTTTACGTCGTGTTTACGTTTTGTTATTGGTTTATACGGTGTATTTTATTTTTATTTATTCTGTTTAAGCGTTTATCATTTGAATCTTTGTATTTTAGATTCAAAATCCTAACGTACTGGACAAGAGTGACGAGATGCTAGATTCTGAAAGTGATATACAGGTTAATCCAAAAACACATACTACCAAGTAAGGATTTGTCTCCTTTTCTTATCTCAGTGTCAAGTAGGCTAGCCTGACACAGCAACTTGAGGTTGGGGATATTCAAACCCTAGATCCCCCCCCCGATCCTTGATTTTGAAAAATACCGTTTCCTCCAGTGTTCATGTTTGTTTATTTAAGTAACTATTGTAGCACTAAAAAATAAATGTTAAACTATGTTACTTTTACAATTAAAAAAAGAAAAACACGCAAGAAAGTCACTTGTTAAATGCGCTAATGAAGTAGAGCATGAAAGAGTTTGCGAATTTTTTCGCACGGCACCTGAAGGGTTATAGATTGTTCTGGTGGCTGAAAAGTCTACTGATTGGTGTGAAAAGTGGAAGAACATAGCCGTCCTTGTCCTTTACTAGTATTCTTCTTCCAAATTTCGTTGTTGGACATTGTTGGTAAGTTTAACAAGTCAAGGTCACTTTCCTATGTGCTATAATGGGGCTCCAATATTATTTTAGTTACCCATTTTTAAACATCTTCTTTAAGACAAATGAGCAGTGTTGTAAATTTGCCAACCCCAAACGGGATCAAAACCACAACACTAAAGGATATACCTAATATAGGCATACTACTCCCTGTTGGTTTAAAACGTTTGTTTTGCACCCTGCTTCCTAGATTTTTGTTAATTGACGTCCCCTATATTAGCTAGAAACCTGCTATGAAAAAAAAATGAATAAACATCACAGGGTGTTCAACTTTTTTCATAGCAAAATTAAGGGATGGGGTTTTAAGATCAAAATATTCTGAAGTGGTTCAAAGTAGGAATATCTGTAACCATTAGGGAAACGGGACTCGATCCCTGGACTATAATGGAAAAAAAAAATGTATTTTACTGTAATTGAACTTAATCCAATGTCGAAAAAATGACGGTTTTTCGTAATGTAGAGGGAATTAATCAAACAGTTCGTGGTAATGAACTGTAGTACCGGTTCATCAAAGTGAACCGGTACATCTAGTTACATCAAAGAATCGCATTTAAATGCTGATTTTAAATATATAAGTTTCATCAAGATCATTTATACCCATCAAAAGTTACGAGCCTGAGAAAATTTGCCTCATTTTAGAAAATAGGGGGAAACACCCCCTAAAAGTCATACAATCTTAACGAAAATCACACCATCAGATTCAGCGTATCAGAGAACCTTATTGTAGAAGTTTCAAGCTTCTATCTACAAAAATGTGGAATTTCGCATTTTTTTTTTGCCAGAAGACAGATCACAGATGTGTGTTTATTTGTTGTTTTGTTGTTTTTTTTTCAGGGGTGATCGAATCAACTGAGTGGTCCTAGAATATCGCGAGAGGGCTCATTCTAACAGAAACTAAAAGTTCTAGTGCCCTTTTTAAGTGACCAAAAAATTGGAGGGTACCTAGGCCCCCTCACACGCTCGTTTTTTCCCAAAAGTCACCGGATCAAAATTCTGAGATAGCCATTCTATTCACCAAAGTCAAAAAACCTAATAACTATGTCTTTAGGGACGGATTACTCCCCCGTAGTCCCCGTGGGAGGGGCTGCAAGTTCCAAACTTTGACCTGTGTTTACATATAGTAATAGTTACTGGGAAGTGTACAGACGTTTTCAGGGGGATTTTTTTGGTTTAGGGGGGAAGAGTTGAGGGGGGGGGTTACGTTGGAGGATATTTCCATGGAGAAACTTATCATGGGGGAAGAGGATTTCAATGAAGGGGGCGCAGGATTTTCTAGCACTATTTGAAAAAACAATGAAAAAATAAATATGAAAAGTTTTTTTTTTTTACTGAAAATAAGGAGCAGCATTAAAACTTAAAACGAATAAAAATTACATGTGAGGGGTTTACTTCCTTGTTATACCTCACTCTTTACGCTAAAGTATTTTTAGTAATTCCAACTATTTATTCTACGGCCTTTGTGATTCAGAGGTCATTCTTAAGGAATTGGGACAAAATTTAAGCTTTAATGTAAAGAGCGAGGTATCGACGAGGGTTGAACCCCCCTCATATACGCAATAAAAACATACGAATATAGAAGTTCGTTACGTAAGTTAATTCGTAAGTTACGTATATTTTTTACCAATGAAAACGTTTGTAAAAAATTAAAAGTTCTAGTAGCTTTTTTCAGTAATCAAAAAATCGGAGGGCAACTAGACCTCCTCCCTCGCTCCTTTCTTCTCAAGATCTTCCGATTAATTGCAATAATTAATATGCAAATTTCGTTTTAATTATTTATGTGCGGAGAGCCAAGATTCAAACATTAATGTATTATGTATAACATTAATTATGTATTATGTATGTATAACATTAATGTATAAAAACATGCATTAATTCAAAAACGTCCAGAAATTAAATAAAAAAACAAGTTTTTTTTAAATGAAAGTAAGGAGCAACATTGAAACTTAAAACGAGCAGAAATTACTCCGTATATGAAAGGGGCTTTTCCTCCTCAACGCCCCGCTCTTTACGCTAAAGTTTCTTACTGTTTTAAAAATAGAATTAAGAGAAAGAGTCGAACTTTAGCGTAAAAAGCGGGTCGTTGAGGAGGAAAAAGTTGAAGTACGCTGAATCTGATGGTGTGATTTTCGTTAAGACTTTTCGAATGACTTTTAGGGGGTGTTTCCCCCTATTTTCTAAAATGAGGCAAATTTTCTCAGGCTCGTAACTTTTGATGGGTATAACTGAACTTGATGAAACCTATATATTTAAAATGCTTGCAATAGTTGGGAACCTTGGTACCTTAAAATATGATTTTGATTTGTGAAAAATATCCTGAATGGTGAAATTACGATGGAAAGGTGAATTTTAATGGTGAAAACACAGTGAAATGGTGAAATATTTAAAGGTGAATTTTGATGGTGAAAAAAATAGGCCCATTGCCTTTGGTGCTTTAAAAGAGTGTTTCAAAAAACGTTTGTGTGTTCAAATACAAAATTATGAAAAGTTAGAAGCAAACTAGCTCTCTTTGGAACGAGAATTGTTTTGGAAGGTGAAGCTCCAAAAATGAATGACGCGTTTTTTACAAATCTACCAGCTAAAATCTTACTGATCTTATATCATTTTTTATAACTCAAATATGTAATTTTTTTTTTACATCCACAGCTTGTTTCATTCGACGGTTTTTTTTTTTTTTTTTTTTTTTTTTTTTTTTTTTTTTTTTTTTTTTTTTTTTTTTAAAGGGTATGAAAACTTTTCATCGGATTCGGAGGATGAGAAGGACAAAAAATGTTTTAATATACGAATTATTGACATGGAGCTTTAAGTTGCTCCAAGGAGGTCCTTTAAAAATTATATACCCTTTAAGAGGATCGATGTCGAAAATTATTCGTTATATGTTGTTTTTTTTTTTTTTGTTGGAAAACATCTTATTGCAAAAAATACTAACTAACGTATCAAAAAATGGTAAACTTTCCCAATATGTAAGATTATCCCCTGATTTACAGCAGTAAGTAAAACTGATAATTTAGAATAGGGAAAAAGAAATGCAAAGACGACGGTATTCTTGTTTATCAAAACTATACCAGTGAGTCCGATACATCTGAAGACCACAATCGATTTAGAGAGCTCTATGAAACAATTAACAATTTTTATATTTCTGTTGCAACAATAGCATGTTGGTTTAAGCAGTAATAGTAACGGAAGGAGTACATGAAAATCAAGTAAAGAAAACTGAGAGCTATAAGAGAATACTATGTACAATTCGAATAAAATCGATCTAGCCGTGCTAAGTAATTTGCTATGGAAGAATTTAAAGTTTTTCATAAAAATAGAGACCGTGCCGTAGCCTTGCGAGAGCCCAAATTCCTGGTTCAAGCGCTCTAACAATGCTAAAACCATTTCCGAGTCAAGGACTCAAAGTTATCTGAGACTCGTCTCAAAAGTCATTTGACCGTGGTGATTCCCTTTGGGAACTCCAAAACGATCCATACACTCGTCAACCCTCGCTACCAAAGGCACCGAATCTACTGTTCTTTACTAAACATAGTAACCAACCGCCAGTTTAGAGGTTTGCAAATGCTAGCCCAATGGAAAGTCTTCCCCCTTTAGCGTGGGCGAAACCATTAGCTCGTATTGACAGTCGGCAAAAGACTCTCAATAGTAACAGTTGGATGGTCCAACTGACACTGGCTCTCTTCACAGTTTCCACATCTCTCACAGTTTCCTTGTGATACACCCCCACTACATAGTTTTCTTTTAACGGGTTCGTGATTAAAGTCACCTCTCAGTACAATAAAATCAACTCTTGATGTGACAACAGCATGGACAGTCATACCATAGGAGTCCTCGGAGATTTAAGCAGTAATAAGCCCCTTTTCACTGGTTAGGCCATGGCTCAAGCAGGAATCAAGTGCTACACTTATACCAAAATGATTAATTTTTCACTAGAGTCGTACCTAAAACTTATTTGATGTTTTAGCTATCTATAATCATCGCCTCATACAAGGTTTATAAATATAAGTTAAATTTAGTTCCGAATACAAATCCAAAACCCTTTTGATGCATGATTCAGGCATTACGCCAAAAAGTCATGGTGGTGTACGCTACTTGCTTTCTCACCTTCTCGCGTCTTTGCCAAATGAACCAATCAAGCCATGGATCAAACTCTCACCTGACTTCCAAGGAAATTAAAAAAAAAAATGACAGTCCGTTCTGTTAAAACTTGACCCATGCCAAGGTAACATTGCCCAATGTCAAGACTTGTCTGAATCTTAACACTCTTAAAGTCAGCCTGAGCAGTACCCTCGACCACTTGACACACAGAGATTCTTTACGAGGACCCTCATAAGGTCTTCTCCAAAGTTCGTGCTTGGCTGTGAACCATGATCGCACTGCAAAAAAGAGATATCATCGACAGCCATATTCATTAAGTTTACCCTTTTCCTATGGCCTGTCGTCCTTCTCTCAATCTCTCCCTTTCTCTCCCTGGCCAACAATCTTCGGCTCCTCTACAAGGCATCAATAATATAAAAGAGAGACAAGCCTCTTGTCTTTATTCCCACAGACTCGAGCTCCTTACAACCAAAAAATCTTCCCATGAAGTAAGATGAGGGACTTGTCAACTGCCAAGACAAGTCTTCAGATCGTAGACGCGGTTTCAGCAGATCGCAAAGTAAGTTACTTTTCCACTGTTTACAATTCCAAGGCCGGTACCCAAGTCATCCATAAGTGATTCTGTCATTTGACCTTCTTAAGCATTTGATTGATCTGACGGTGAAGCTGCTTTGTCGGTATGTTCCAACAGCAACCGCCAAACTTTGGCTTTAAAGCACTATCAGCCACTGCTAAAAGCTAAAGGACCTGTTTGCGTTTAGCCACCAGGGAGTCAAAACTCATGGTACTTTTAGGAACTACAGCATATGTTGTATCTTAAAAGGCTTCAGGCGTTATCGCACTCATATAGCCACTCACCTCAGTCTGTTCCACAAACTGCAAAACCAAATATGCAAAACGGTAATGTTTGTGATGCTTCGTGATCATATATTGATACTGCGAAGTATTACTATAGGAATGGCTTTGAATACCTGTAGGATAAAACTAAACTGTCTCATGACAGTCTAGCTCACGTTCCTTGTGGGTGAGTTAACAATCTTACATTTGAGGAACTTAACTTCGCATTTAGAAAGATACAACATCGAAGGATCAAAAAGCAACGTTTCTAAGAAAACTTGACTATCACAAACCAAGAAACTTTTCTGACAAGTTTTGCTAAAATATTTTGTCTCATTAAAGACAATGCGAACAATCAGCAGGCATCATAAAATACTGAAAAGGGTGATGGATCGACTTTAGACTTTCGGGTAAAAGGAAAAACTATTTTGTCTCTACGCATATACCATCAGGTTCTTTCTTTTTTATACCCAAACGAGAAAACGTCAGAGAATGAAGAAACGCAAACAAATTATAGCCAATGAAAAAAGTAAACATGTCAGTTGAGACCTGAACTCAACCGTCTCACATTTTTATTTGTGTCGCCTGACATATAACACAGAGCTTTGTTTCACATGACAATGGTGTAGCCCAGCAATGCAAAGAGGCCTTTGAAATACACAAATATCGAAATTTAGGTTTGGCTTTAACAAGGGTGATTCCAAAATAAGTGAATCTCTGTCACTTCCATACTCGCAAAATGGTACGAACTTCCGACTCCTTAGATGTAAAAGGTCCTGTGCTAATCGAGTTTTACTTAAAATTAGAGGAATGGGACGTAGATTCTATGTGAGTTTAGAACACAAAATGAGTTTGTAATCCAGACTGTCGGTGGAATCATCTCTTTGTGATTCTCCGAAGCAGTTGGTGGGAATCACCTTCATTGAATAAACTTATCGGTTCAAGGAGTTTAACTTGTAACTCTTATATTAATCTTAAATTTCAGGAACGGTCAACAGGCTAGCAGTAACTACAATAAAATAAATGCTATAACAGTAACTAGTAAGCTAAAATATAATAGTAATAGCTGCTTTGAAAATACTGCAAACTATTGCAAGAGGAGGAAAAGGTATGCAATAATTTGCAGTAATTGCGCAGATTTTAAAAATAGATGCCAAAGGTTTAGTCAAAAACTGATCTTAAGAGGTTTTTCTGCCAATAAAATTAGTTGGAAATTTAAAAATTTAGTTTCCTCTATAATGAACTTTGGGTAAATATACAAAAAATTACCAAGAAATATTGAAGGATATTTCAATGTAATGTCTCTTTCATTTTTCTTTTGAGATTTTTGTGTTTACACGAGGTTTGTAGACCAGCTTGAAGGAATTAAAATCTATATTTGGTTCCAGAAACCAATAAAGCACTCTGTTTTATAACCCAAGTTCGGCCCATAGAGTCTGTAATTGTTCCAGATTTGTATTTAAGTTTCACTGACCTATGGATTCCAATATGGATAGAACTAATCTTATTTTGCGAACTTCTGTTGTTGAACTGAAAGGTTCAACCTTTGGTTGAACCAAAGGTCATTTCTAGAAAGTTGATGAAAAATTTCCTGCACCGTACCTTTAATTGAATGACGCTGGGGATCAATATTATATGCCACAAGGAATTTTGTTTTTAAAGGTTAAATCTTCAATTCTATTTTCTGCAGATGTAGCATGTGGCTAAAGCGTCTTTCTGATTATAAATTACTAATGCTACATTTACTACAACTAACCACTCACTGCTTCGCCAAGCTGCCTGAGACCAACACAGCTGGATAAGCACCTCCTCCATTCCAATTTATTCAAAGCATCACTCTTTGTTCCCTCCAAAAAGTTACAACTTCCTTTAAATTCTTCCTTATGGCTACTTTCCACATCATTTGCGGACGACCTGCTTTTCGTTTGGCCACCTAGATGGGTGACCACAAAGGGCAGTCTTTGACAACCTGTCTTCCTTCATCCGTAAAACGTGCCCAAGACATCTCATACTTTCTTTCATTATAGCCCTAGAAAGTGGGACAAAACTATATAATTCACACGGCATATTAATTGACATAGGTTAGTCAAATGGGTACCTGAAGCTATCCATAGACAATTCCTATGGAAAACAATTAACAAATATTTCTCTACCTTGCGAAAGGCCCATGTTCCTGAACCGTACTTAACCACTGTCATTACCATAGCTTCCAATATTCTAATCTTGGTTTGCAGATTTATCTTTCTATTCTTCCAGACTTTTTTCAACTGTGAGAAAACACCGTCGGCCATGGCTATTCTACTTTTTGCATCCTGACTGCATCCACTATCTTTATCTAATAATCCTACCCATGTAAGTGCGGCTATCTACTTGGTTGATCTTCTCATTACCCAATATCACCTCTTCACCTTTATTTATTGCTAGATCAAACACCAAAAACAAGAAGAACAATAGGGAATTTCTCAAGTCAGTGGGAAACAAATTAGAATGAATATTTCGGCCCTATGTCCGAGGGCCGTCCTCAGCAATACAAAAATACATAAGAAGAAACAATTTACAACAGGATAAAATCAATAAAACTAAAATGAAAAGTTTTTCAAACCAGTCCCAGCATCCTTACTTCAGCGAAGTTCAACCAGGACTCAAGTTCTGAGCTCCAGTTTCAGTTTCATTTTAGTTCCAATTCTTTAAGAATGATAAGAAAGACCACTGGATCACAAAGGCCGTTTAATTAGAACAAATGGCTCTTTTGACAGTGCTAAAAAAAACTTTTGCGTAAAGAGCGAGGTATGGGCGAAAGGTCATTCCTCCATATACGTAACAATTTCTGTTCGTTATACGTTTTAATGTTGCTCCTTACTTTCAGTTGAAAAACTTTTTTTTATTTAATTTCTGGGATAATTCTGGGATATCCGGCTACCCCTCCATGGAAAATTCCCTTTCCCCATGAAAAATTCCTCCATGGAAAGGTCCTCCTGCGTAACCCTCTCCCTCGATCCCCCCCCCCGTCAGAAAAAATCCCCCTGAAAACGTCTGTATACTTCCCAATCACCAACACTCTGTAAAAAATTAAATAAAAAAAAACTAGTTTTTTTTAACTGAAACTAAGGAGCGACATTAAAACTTAAACCGAACAGAAATTACTCCGTGTATGAAAGGGACTGTTCCCTTCTCAACGACCCGCTCTTTATGCTAAAATTTGACTCTTTCTCTCAATTCTACTTTATTAATCAGTAAAAAAAACTTTAGCGTAAAGAGCGGGGCGTTGGGAAGGGAATAGCCCCTTTCATTTACGGAGTAATTTCTGCTCGTTTTAAGTTTTAATGTCGCTCCTTACTTGCAGTTAGATAAACTAGTTTTGTTTTTTTTTAATTTAATTTCTGAACGTTTTTGAATTAATGCATGTTTGATTTTGGCTCTCCGCACATAAATTATTAAAAGGGAGGCTTTGAATAGATTGGGATGGAGAAGGAGCGTCCTTAGCTGTGTTGGCTTCAGGCGGCTCGGTGCTGCGGTGAGTTGTTAGCAGCAGTAGTAGTATTAGACACAGGTTTGAGATAAGTCGATTTGTTTCTTGGAGGGTGACATTTATAATGTAGATATTTAAATTTTGGTGTTCTTTATTTTTAGAAATATTTATGATGTAGATTCTATATTTAGGGACCTTATTAAGAAACAAATGTTATAATTGATGACGAAGGTCATTACCTTTTTTCAATTGGTCTCAAAGGCGGTTTTAGGGGAGGGACAGAGGCGGCACTTGACCCGGGCGCAGAAATTTTTAGAGAAATTTTAGAACAGTTATAATCATTTTATAATTTTTGAAATTTTATTTTATTAATATAAAGTAGATAGCGCAATTAATATATGAAAATAATTAATAAATTATAAATGAATTAATTATATAAAAATAAATTATCAAGTTAAAAATAATTAAATAATAATAATGAAATTAAAATAATTGATACTTGTTAAATAATTGAATAATTTAAATAATAAATTAAAAGTAATTCGGAACATTTAGTTAAAAATTTGTCCTGAAAATTCTATGGGAGACAGAGGGGGAGAGGTTCTAATTAACATTTTGCCCCGGGCCTAAGAGAGGCCAGAACCATCACTGATTGTTTTTTCTTCTTTTTTTTTTAGGAAGATGAAATTGGTCAAAAATAAATGCATCGTGCCGTCCTGTATTTATCACTACAGCGGCGAAACCCCGAATTATGTAAAATCTCACCGCGTTCCGAAGGAGATTGAAAAACTCAACGCATGGCTAAGTGCATTGAATCTAACTGAAGATGCTTTGAAAAAGTGCAAGTCAGATTCTATGCTAAAACATCCCATTGTTTGCTCTCTACATTTTCCAGATAACTGTTACATGAACCCACTGGATAGGACTTCAAGGTTGCGACATGACGCCGTTCCCTCTCTCCATCCTAATGATATATACTCAAAAATGACTTAATACATGTTTCTCAAAGCTAATTTTTGGTTGCATTTTAGTGATTCCCTCACTTCTAGAGGGTTAAGCGTTATTTGGTCATGCATTACTATGGCTCAGTTACATCGGATCAAGACTTATATTATAGGCCAATGTTTCCGATTCGATAATTAAAAAGATGTCATATAATATTGTTAATAGAATTCGAATAACCATACCATTCGATGACCAATGTTTCGGATGCGCTAATTCAAAAGGTGTCGTGCGGTATTATCAATAACATTCTATGACCAATGTTTCCGACTCGGTAATTCAAAAGGTGTATGAAATTGTTAATAAAGTTTGATGAACCATCCCATTTGATGTCCAATATTTCGGATACGCTAATTCAAAAGGTGTTGTGTGATATTTCAATAAAACTTGATGACCAATGTTTCGGATTTGGTAATTCAAAAGGTGTCGTGTGATATTGCTAATTAAATTCGATGACCAATGTCTCGGATTTTATAATACAAAAGTTGTCGTGTGGTATTATCAATATAATTCGATGACCTATGTTTCGGATCCGGTATTTCGAAAGATGTCATGTGATATTGTTAATAAAATTCGATGAACCGCCCCATTCGGTGACCAATGTTTTGTGTTCCGTAATTTAAAAGTTGCTATGTGATATTGTTAATAAAATTCGATTACCAATGTTTCGGATTCGGTAGTTCAAAAGGTGTCTTGTGATATCGTTAATAGAACTTGATGAACCACCCCATTCGATGACCAATGTTTCGGACACGATAACTCAAAAGGGGTTGTGTGATATTGTCAATGAAATTTGATGACCAATGTTGCGGATTCGGTAATTGAAAAGGTGTCGTGTGATAATGTCTATAAAATTCGATGAATCACCCGGTTCGATGACCATTGTTTCGGATACATTTCAAGAGAGGTCTTGTGATATCCTCAATAAAATTCGATGGCCAATGTTGCGGATTCGGTAATCCAAAAGGTGTTGTATGATATTGTTAATAAAATTCGATGAACCACCCCATTCGATGACCCATGTTTCGGATACGATAACTCAAAAGCGGTTGTGTGATATTGTCAATAAAATTCAGTGACCCATTTTTCGGAATCGGTAATTCAAAAGGTGTATTTTGATAATGTCTATAAAATTCGATGACCAATTATTCTGATTCGGTAATTCAAAAGGTGTTGTGTGAAATTGTTAATAGAATTCGACGAACCACCCCATTTGATGACCAATGTTTCGGATCATATAACTCAAAAGGGGTCGTGTGATATTGTCAAGAAAAATCGATGACCAGTGTTTCTGATTCGGTAATTCAAAGGGTGATATGTGATTTTGTCAATAAAATTCGATGAACCACTCCTTTCGTTGATCAATGTTTCGGCTGTGGTAATTCAATAAGTGGCATGTTAGTCAGAGCGCCAGATTCTGTATCTCGCTTTTCTCGATTAGTACCCATGCCGGAAGGTACAAAAATATTAAGGGTGAATCCTATGGTAGTCGACCATGCTGAAAACGAATATTGTAGGGCGCATGTTCGCCGTTGGGGCGTTTCTGAAATATAGGCCAAAAACACCAAATTTGGCCTATAATGGAGTTCGATGATTCTTATTTTTTTTACAGATAAGATTGGTCGAAGCCAGTGTACCCTTACATCAATAGAAAGAAGAGGCTTGGGGCTACACGAATATGATTTTTGTTTTTAAAAATAAATAAAAAATAGTATACTTTTTACTGCAGTTTTAAAAAAAGTCAGATTTTTGTCAACAAATTTCTAACAGAAAAGCTAAAAACTCGAAATTTTTTCAAGATAAAGTATTTTTTTTTATATTAAAAAAGAAAGCCCGTTTAATTCCGAACACATTGAGCTAAGAAAAAAAAGTTTAAATTATTATATCTGGGGTGTCTGCAACTTCTTTAGCGAGTGTACCCGATAATATGAATTTTGTTTAGTAACCTGCTACCTAGCGGGGAGTTGATTGATAAGCTAAGCAGAAGAAATTGATAAGCAGAAGATGAAAAAGAAAAGTAAGTCAGGTAGGCCAAGATAAAAAAAACAGCTACTTCAGGTTGATTCAACATGTGATTCTGACGCAAATACTGATTTGCTGATGGATGATAATGAAGAATATGACACAAATTTAGAAGATCAAAAAAACAATTTTTAAAGAAATTGAATTTTTAAAAGCACTTTTGGTGTTGTAAAGTTGGCTGGAAAAATGAGTGTATTTTTTTTTTTGTAGAAGTAAGAGACTTAATGAAAGTAATTTACAAAATTAAATATCAAAAGAAACTAGGTGATACTGAGTAATTTAGATTTATAAGGACTGATAAAAAGGCATTTTACATTGATCAATCAGATTTAGTATTGGAACTTCCAGTTCTATTGGAAATGCTTTTCAAATGGAACGTCTGTGATTTGAAATTGATTTGTCAATATTTAATCTAATATCTTGCTTTTCCTTCATGAAGCACCAAACAACCATGCAACAGTCGAAAAATCTCTGCAAACGTTCACGGCGATAAGTAAAGCTGTCGGATGTGACGATACGGTGGTCACGCAAGATCTCTTTATTTATCAGCTAGCACAGGGAGTGAAAAGTAAATACCTGGATGACTTCAAAAACGTAATCCTACGGATGGGAGGCTTCCACCTCCTGCTGAACTAACTCAAGGCAGTTGGTAAGATAATGGATAGCTCCAGACTCAAAGAGATTATAGTGCAGGCAAAGCCGCTGCTACCTGGTACATGCGAAAAGGTATTTCAAGGGAAAGGCTACTACCAAGATATCAATACCTACTGCATACTGTACGAGGTCTTGCTAGCCCTCTATTGGGAGTCCTTGCAAGAGTATTACTCCGAAGCACAAGAAGACTTGTCCCGTCTGGACCAGCTGGGTAGTGCCATTGAGTTATTCAGGACTTCATTGGCAAACGGTGCTAACGCGCGAATTGCACTTCAGAAGGCAAACGATACCTTAATCACTTTGGCTCCCATAAGGAATGCCTTCGATACCCATCGAAATGCGTCACCCACGTTTGTTTTCTGGCGGTAGGTCTTGGAAATACTTCAATTGGAAATAATTCAATCATGCTGAACGAGACTGTGACTGGGAGTCTCATTTGACAGCAACTGCTCGGATGTTGCCATACTTGGTGGTGGCTGACCATCCTCAGTATACAAGATGTCTCATACAGTACCTATATGGCATGCGAAGTTTACCACAAACCTTTCCTGATGTACACAGAAGACTCATGAAAGGATTCACTACATGTGGCAATCCGTTCAGCAGTGTGGACTTTGACCTAGTGAATGTTGTGACGTCAGAAGTCGTGCACGATGAGAAGATTTTTTCTGATATTACTTGCGTAGCCACAAAAGGAAAAGAGGTGGTTGAGGACTTTCTGTGCAACAGGAAAGACGATGTGAAAAAGGTTGTACTCCGAACTTTCCCTTCAGAGAAAAAAAAACTCAGAAAGTGAATGGTGTCCCTGAAACCGATCTCCTGAACTCTGAAGTAACAGCCTTGAAGAGAATCATTACTGCTCAGTTGAGCTACGGCGAAGAAAAGGAGAAAGCCGTGAGCAAACGAGTGATCAGCTTCCGAACGCACTCAACATTTTTCTCTCAGGTGGGTTCAAGGAGAGATTCAAAGTGTCTCTGGTCAAGCGTGGCTGCTGTCCAACTTTACCAGAACATTGTTACTAGGAGGAATGCTTGACCTCCAGCCACGAAGAGGCTGACCAACACCTTATGACACATGTCAAGTACGCTAGCCGTTACGCTTGTAGCATCGTAGCATCGTTGTGCATGCCAACGACACAGACGTGGCAGTAGCCTGTTTTAATTTTTTTTGAAGAGCTTCAAGCTGAAGGACTGAGCGAACTTTTCTTGAAGTTCCCGACTTACATTATCCCAGTACACGAGCCGGCGGATGGAGTCCACTTGTCCAAAGAGGAGCAGATTATGTTACCGTTCGTGCACTGTCTGCAAGGTTGTGACACAACGAATTTTTTCTTCGGCGTCGGGAAAGCTTCTTTCTTAAACACCGCGGTGTCTCCAACTTTTGCCTCAAAAATGGTGTCTGTGACGGAGCAGGTCAAGGATGCAGAAGGGAAGCTTTTAGTCGACGCGTTTAGAGAATTTTACGACCTATCAAAATTCCTGGTCATTGTAAACAATACGGTAAACAGGCCGGATTCAATTCACTGGCCAGTGTAAGGGCTTACATTCGTTGCCAGAAACAAGATGTGAAAAGACTTCCACCTTCTGACAACACCTTCGAGCCATGCATACGAAGAGCCATATTCGCTACATGGATAATCTTGTCGTCAGTACAGGCTCGGCCGAGCATTCCAGATCCACTTCTCCTTGGATGGAAGATGGCTGAAGGGAGAGTAGATGCGGTCGTCTCAAACTGTAAAGAAGCATCAAGCCTGAAATCTTACTGCAGATGCAAAAGTGGAAGATGCAGGAAAGACTGTAGCTGCTCAAAAATGAAAGGATGCTGTAGCTTATGCTCCTGCCGCGGAACGAGGAGGGCATGCAGGGAGTCTGACCTTGCCCCATCTGAATTCTCGGAAGAAGAAAATGAGGAATATTTGTGAAAATTTTATTTGATACCTTTTACTTTTAATTACAACAGGTCCCTAATCAGTTACTATTACCCAATTTTACCGGCAGGCCGAGTAAGACAACTCCAATGCGCCGACTGAATCTATCTGTGAAGCAGAATTCTTTTATGTAGTAAATAGCTCAGTCGTATTACTGGCAAATCAGGTCCCAAAAAGGTAATTGCAGACGCCTTAGTACACCAGAAAACATATTCGTCCATTCTATAAAAAAAAAAAAAATTACTTTTTTTAGTCAACATTTTTTAAACCTATTTTTATTTTTAAGTAAAAGTTAAAAATTTTAAACAGTTTGGAAGTTTAAAGTATTCCTACCCTTTGAAGAAAAAAAAATATTAGCCTATGTCCCTTTTCACGATACGGCTAGTGATCATTTCAGTGACACTACAAAAAAAAAATCGCAGACGTTTTAAAAATAAAAATAGTTTATATGTTTTAGCTCAAATTGTATGGAATTGAATGCAGTTTCTTTTCGAATATGAAAAAAAAAATTTGTTACCTTGAAGAAATTTCGAGCTTTTAGCTTTTCTTTGAGATATTTATTGAATCTTACAGCACTTATTTTGAAACTGCAGTAAATAGAGAAAAAAATATTGTTTTATTTCAATTTAAAAATCATATTCTTGTATATCTAGATCTCTTCTTTCGATTCATATAATATTACGCCAGATTCCTCATCCCAATAAGTCGCAAAAAAATCCTGAATCGTCACACTTAGTTATAGGCTAAATTTGGCGTTTTTGGCCTATATCTCAGAAACGCCCCAACGGCAAACATGCGCCCTACGATATTCGTTTTCAGCATGGTTGACTACCCTAGGATCCGTCCTCAGCATTTTTGTACCTTCCGGCATGGGTGGGTGCACGATACAGAATCTGGCGCTCTGACTATGTGATAGTCTATAAAATCCGATGAACCATCCCATTCGATGACCAATGTTTCGGCTACGGTAATTCAATAAGTGGCATGTGATATTGTCTGTAAAATTTGATGAACTACCCAATTCGATGACCAATGTTTCAGATATGGTAATTCAAAAGGTGTTGTGCAATATAGTCTATAAAATCCGATGAACCACCCAAGTCGATGACCAATGTTTCGGATACGGTAATTCAAAAGGTGTCGTGTAATATAGTCTATAAAATCCGGTGAACCACCCAAGTCGATGACCAATATTTCGGATACGGTAATTCAAAAGGTGTTGTCTAATATAGTCTATAAAATCCGATGAACCACCCAAGTCGATGACCAATGTTTCGGCTGCGGTAATTCAATAAGTAGCATCTGATATTGTCTATAAAATTTGATGAACTACCCAATTCGATGACCAATGTTTCTACTACTACTACTAATAATAATAACTCACTGCAGCACCAAGCCGCCTGAGGCCAACACAGCTACACACGCTCCTCCTTCAACCTAATCTATTTAATGCCTCCCTCTTTAAACCCTCCCAGGAAGTTCCCATTTCCTTTAAATCTTTATTTATGACATCCTCCCAACCCAGACAAGGACAACCTGCTTTCCGTGTAGCCCCAGACAGTTGGCCAAAAAGGACAATATTCGGTAATCTGTCATCCTTCATCCATAGAACGTGGCCTAACCATCTCAATTTTTCTTTCATTATAGCCCTAGAAAGCGGGATTGAACTATATTTTTCGTACAACCTACTGTTTGAAATACGGTCAGTCAGCCGGGTACCCAGAACAATCCGTAGGCAATTTCTCTGGAAAACATCTAGTAAATTTTCATCTGCTTTTCGGAGCGCCCATGCTTCAGAGCCATATTTGACCACTGTCATCACTGTAGCTTCCAATATTCTAATCTTGGTTTGCAGACTTATCTTTCTATTCTTTCAAACTTTTTTTTAACTGTGAAAAAACACCCTGAGCCTTAGCTATTCTACTTTTAACATCTTCACTGCTCCCACCATCTTTACCAATAATACTACCAAGGTAACTGAAGCTCCCAACCCGATCAATCTTTTCGTTACCTAATGTCACCTGTTCATCTTCACTTATTCCTAGCCTTTATCACTTAGTCTTCTTAACATTAATTTTCAAGCCTATTTTAGCACCCTGAACTCGCAAAACCTTCTAAAAATTCATTCATTTTGCTCACACTTTCATCTAATATGCTTCAATAATCAGCATAATCTAAGTCCAGGAGCGTTTTTCCTCCCCATTTGATTCCGTGGTCTCCAATTGCCTTTCCTGTGCTCCTTAAGACGAAGTCCATCAAAATGATCCATATAAAAGGGGATAGAACACAACCCTGCTTAACTCCTGATTTAATACAAAAACAGTTGCTAACCTGATTCCCTACCTTAACCACAGCAGTATTATTCTCGCAGCTGCACAAATCACTTTAATGTATTTTTCTGGTATACCATATAACGATAAGACCTTTGTTAACGCTCTTCTATCAACAGAATCGAAAGCTTGCTCATAATCGATAAAACTGAGGACCAAAGGTGTTTGACAACGAAGGGACTTATTAAAGGTCAATTATTAACCTAAGAGTGAAAACTTGGTCGACACATCCTCTACCTTTTCTAAAACCGCATTGTTCTTCCCTTAAAACTTTGTCTACAGCATCTCTCAGTTTAAAAAGTATCATATTACTCAGTAATTTGCTTCCTACAGAGACCAGACTAATGCCTCGATAATTACGGACACTCACTCTTGTCACCTTTCTTATACAGTGGTTTAATTAAGCTTTTCCTAAAATCATTGGGTACTTCCCCTTTTTCAAAAATCATGTTCATAATCTTCAGTAGCTTATTCCTAACCTCAGAGCCACCATATTTAAGAAACTCATTAATCATACTATCAGCACCTGGAGCCTTATTATTTTTTAATCCTTTTAGTACTGTCGCTAATCCTTCCTCACTAAACAAATCTACCTTCACATCCAAGGTATCACAAACTTTTTCATTTTCATCTATATCTTTTTCTGCAACTGTATCTCAGTTTAGCACATTCTCAAAATGTTCCACCCATCTTTCTTTAACTTTTTCCTTATCACTAATTGTGGCCCCATTTATATCTTTAACTGGGACTAGTCCGGATTGGCTACTCTCTTTCAATTTATTAACATGCCAGTATAATATTTTACTATTATGCCGTCTAGCCGCATCTTCCAGATCCTCAGCAATTTTATCCATAGCCTCCACTTCACATCTCATTAGTTCATATTTTACTGCTTTCTCCACTTTCTTTACATTCCTTTTGTTTTCATACGACCTATTACTCAGATAATTCTTATACAAACCCCTTCTACTCTCTATTAAACCTAAAGCTTTTTCACTAATATTCCTAGTTACAGTCTTAGCACTCTTCCCTAAGACACCATCAGCAACTTCACAAATAGTTTTTCTGAAATTATTCAATCCATCTTCCACATTGTCAAATTTTAAACTCTCAAGTTTAGTATTCAACTGTTCCTGGTAGTTACCCTTCCAAAATTTTAGCTTTAAATTAACCTTAGACAATACTAGATGGTGATCTTTACTTTTAACATCAATAACAGCACTCCTATACACCCTAGTATCTTGTATTGATCCTGCTAGTCTTCTGTTTACAATAACATAATCAATAAGGTTTGCTGTCTTACCATCACGGGAATACCATGTCAACTTATGGGCCATTTTGTGACCAAACACCGTATTGGTTATAACTAGGTTGTTATACCTATAAAATTGCAAAAGCCTATAGCCTTAATGTTTTCTTTTCCTACACCAAATTTACCTAGGCTAGGATACCATCTATCCCTATTTCTACCAACCTGGGCATTAAAATATCCTAGCAAAAACACCATATTTCTACCTGGTACCCATTCTATTTGTTCATGTAACTGTAAGTAAAATTCATCTGAGTCACTAGTATCTCCATCAGTTGGTTCAACGGGGGCATATACTACTATAACTGATACCCTGAACTTTTTAGTCATAAAATGAGCAATTAGTATTGCATTATTAATACCTTCCCAGCCTAAACAAGACTTCACAGCTTCCTTATTCATCATGAGCCCTACTCCCTGTCTATTTACCCCATCCTTCCCGCCTGAATAAACAAATTCTATATCACCTAATTTCATGCTTCCTACCCCAATTCATATCCAATAATCAGAATCCCGTACGAGTGCTGTGTTGTTTACTAGGCTATAATTTCCTCAAGGGGCGCCACTCCTCAAGTGGAAAAATTGACCGCAAGTTTCCCAGTCTTGCAGGTACCCTGAAAGGGTCGAGGCAGCCCTTTGGTCTCGTGTAATATAGTCTATAAAATCCGATGAACCACCCAAGTCGATGACCAATGTTTCGGATGCGGTAATTCAAAAGGTGTCGAGTAATATAGTCTATAAAATCCGATGAACCACCCAAGTCGATGACCAATGTTTCGGATGCGGTAATTCAAAAGGTGTTGTACGATATTGTTGATAAAATTCGATGAACCATCCCATTCGATGGCCAATTTTTCGGCTATGGTAATTCAATAAGTGGCATGTGATATTGTCTATAAAATTTGATGAACTACCCAATTCGATGACCAATGTTTCGGATACGGTAATTCAATAAGTGGCATGTGATATTGTCTATAAAATTTGATAAACTACCCAATTCGATGACCAATGTTTCGGATACGGTAATTCAAAAGGTGTCGTGTAATATAGTCTATAAAATCCGATGAACCACCCAAGTCGATGACCAATGTTTCGGATGCGGTAATTCAAAAGGTGTCGTACGATATTGTTAATAAAATTCGACGAACCATCCCATTCTGTGATCGATGTTTCGGATACGATATTTCAAAAGGTGTCGTATGACATTGTGTATAAAATCCAATGAACCACCCCATTCGAAGACCAATGTTTCGGATAAAGTAATTCAGAATGTGTCGTATGATATTGTTAATAAAATTCGATGAGCCATCCCATTCGGTGACCAATGTTTTGGATAAACTAGATCTACGTTGCATGGGCAACGTGAGGTGTTGCGGCAACCTTTGCTCGGCTTCGCCGAGTAAAGTGTTGCGAGAGCAACACTTTGGTTTTGTTTCCTCGCTGCGACTAAACGCTGAAGTTGTTAATCTGTAAGGATGCTAAAATACATACTAGGTACACCAACTCGCAAAAGTTGCAAACTCCTCATTGGTAAAGACGATTGTAGCCTTACAGCCGATTATTACTTACAAGTCCCCTACATGTCTTACCACTGGAACCAAATTGGTCTTACCATCAAATACAACGGAAACAAAAAATAGGTACACCAACTAGTAAGAGTTGCGAACCCCTCATTGCCGAAGATGATTATGAGCTAACAGCCGACTGTTGCTTAAAACTCTCCTATATGTCTCACAATTGGTATCGGCCTATTTTTGGTTTCAGTGTGTACCTTACTACTGAAGTTGTCAACTCCTTTAAACTTTCAAACTGGTATATCTCATGAATGAATTTTTCTACCAAAAAATGGATGACATATACTTTGATCAGTTCATCGACAGCTATCGACTGTCGTCGAAAAAAAAAAAAATCTATCTGTCTTAGTTCAAAAGTTGACTTTTTTGCCGTAGGCCAACTTTCCTGGCCGAGTTGATTGGTGCACTGGATTTAGGATCCTGTGTCTGAGAGGACGCGGGTTCGAATCTCAGTGTACCCAATTCTTCAGTTGGGACGGGGGTCAGTGGCGTGACTCTGTAAGCTTAGCCAGAGTCGACCCAGCTCTAAATGGGTACCTGGAGAAATCTGGGGAAGGTAAACAGGAAGGGTGTGCGAAAGCACAGGATGGCTGGCCCCCAACCCTCCATTGCATTTCCTGGCTGAAAGGCCGAGAAACGGAGATCAGCACCGCCGGTAGGGACTGTAAAGTCTAATGCCGGGTCCTTTACCTTTACCTTTACCTTACCAACTTTCTAACATCATCACTTAGAAAGGAGCAAAGGATAAACTCTAATTTCTTTAGCAATGAGAGAACTTTTAAGGTTTAAGAGGCACATCTGATACCATTTCTCTACCGCAATCCCAAGTGCGAAAAACCGAATGATAAACTCAGCTGAAATCACGAACAGAAATGGGTAGAAACAATAGATGGCAGCACTTTCGGACCCGTGGGAAAATGCCGCTTTTTTGCTTCTCTAAATTTTTCTATTTATCACTCAAAGAAGATATATTGGCTGTGGGGCAGGGTAACTGTCGCATATATTTAACACTTATAGATTTTAGTCCATCTTCAATTTGAAACTGGTGCCTGCCTGCTTGCCTGCTAGAACGGAGCTTTCCACTCGAAAGCAGAAACATGGTTTGATGAAACGAAAGCTTGGCTGCATAACTTCAGATAGTCCTCTCTGACATAGGCTATACAACTCCTCTTCATTTCACACAATATAGGCTCTGGCTCAAGGACAAGCAAAAACCATCCTTTTTGGCCCCAGGCAAGAGTTCTACGAAGCTTTCCAAAATGTAAAGTCATATTCATCAATCCGGCCTAAGGTCCACACTTTCCGTAAAAACCGCAGAGGTTAGACCCTTACCACTTTCTAGGAATAAGCTGAAATCGGGGTGCTAGGAACAAAAAAAAAAAAAAAACACGACAAAACCAAAGTGTTGCTCTCGCAACACAATTAACTCAGAATGTGTTGTATGATATTGTTAATAAAATTCGATGAACCATCCCATTCGGTGACCAATGTTTTGGATACGATAATTCAAAAAATGTCGTGTAATATTGTTCATAAAATTCGATGAACCAGCCTATTCGATGACCAATGTTTCGGATAAAATAATAAGGTGTCGTATTATTTTGTCAATAAAATTAGATGTATAGCTCCTTGTCGTCAATTAAGCGAGTTCTACCAATTGAACCATCCTGTTTTCTTTTATCTTGTTGGTTTTCAGGATACTCGAAAATGTGTTATATAATCTTTGTTAACTCACAGAAATAGTTGCGAATGGAGATGTTGTTAAAAAATTGTTCTTGTGGTATGTTGGATAAAAGAGAAGAAAAATTACTGTATTCAGTTACTGCGTCCGTGTTTAAAAGTGTGTGTTAATTTCGTTGGTTTATTTTTGTGTCATGTTTTAGTAAGCCAGTCACATGATTCGTAGATACTGGAGTCAAATCTTTAAAGCTTTTTTTTAAAACCTAATTGGTCGTTAAGCGAGACCTTGCATAAAACGAGCTTATATATTTTGAGGCAGGAAAAAGAACACAACCTGATTTCTTTTGTGTGAAATTTTAAGCTAATAAAAGTAAAAAAAAAAGGTTTGTATATTTCACAATTAATTGTGAATTTACGGCGTGCGACATAATGTCTTTCAGATCAGCACGTCCAGTTTATCTACCGGCTTAGATCAAATTGTGTTCCTCAAGAAGCTCGGGAAAGACGTCTATTGAGCAGAAAGAGAAACCTCGGCCTCTTCCCCTTCAAAATAATGAGTTTCAACAACATTTCTATTATCCTAAATTGATGATTTATTTTTTGGCTGTTTCTGCACTTTTTTTAAACTCCAACGTCCCTAAAAAAAAGACTCGTTATGCTTGCCTGGATGGAATGAAAGATACCCTTCAAAAGTATATAGCTTTAGGAAAGGAAGGATGAAGTCAGTTGTTGGTACCCCTGTAATATTGCACTGAAATCACGGAGAAAAATAAATCAGTAAATCTGCTGTAGAATCACATGATTTCGTCACACAATTCATCGCAAACTCACAGTTTCGTCACAAAAATCACAATTTCGTCAAAGAATTTGTCGCAGTCACATTTTCGTTAAAGAATTCGTCGCAGTCACAATTTCGTCGCAAAATCACAATTTCATCACACAATCTATCGCAAAATCACAATTTCGTCGTATTTCACGCAGTTTTACTGTTTTAGTATTTATTAACATTAAAGACCTCTCCAAAAGGAGAGTCTTTTTCTTTGCTTTTTAATCATTCCCATTGTATGTGTATGAAAAAGGTAGCAAAGTGAGCCTAGGATAGAAAGATGTATTGACTATTTTGACAGTCTAAAAACGTGAAATGTTAAAACTACATGCAAGGAAACATCATTTTGTGCTTGCAGATGGATAAAGAATTTTGTTAAATAGGAGAGCTTGTATCTTTTCTCTTTCTAATTGAAAGCATCCATGTTCTAATCTTGACAAGTCCCCCCTGTTTTGTGTCATGTCATGATCATGTTGTAGTATTGGGGACAGATTTCCTGGGGGACGGGAGCATATAATTTTTATTTGGGGAAGCGAAACAATTTTTCTTCAATCTTCACAAGAGGGTATATGCTGTTTCAATTTACTTTTCATGCGTGCCGTCCGAAAATCTTTTACAGCTTCTTTACCTTTAGTTGTAGATTCATGCAAAACTAGCGCTGTACTCAAAACACAAAATAATACTGGATTTGTGTATATTCAACCTTAATATTTACTGCATTTTTCAGACAACTTGTTAAAAAGATTCCACAGATTTGGACAAGTTACAATCTCAAGTCTTGGTCCTATTACTTTAATAATATTGACGACTAAACTCCGTTTCCATAATACAAATAACAAAAGGTAAAACAACGAGCAATGATTTTAAGACAGTAAAAATTTTTACGAAATGAGTATTTTGACATCAGATAAATATAAAATGACACAATAAAATTTAAATCTTCAACTTCCTTGAAGTGATGATGGTAGTTTTTTAATTTTGTATTTTAACGGTGACGCATTTTGTTATTGTATTTATCTGTGCTTTGCTGATGGTAGTTCTTAAATATAGACTGAAATATTCATTTAGAAAAAAATGTTCAGTGTCCTAAAATGTTTCCCCGTTGTTTTACCTTTTGTTATTTGTGTTATTGCTTTATTTTTACTAAATATCTAAAATGGAACTGTGGGCATAGTAACCAATCTTTTAGAATAACGGCAACTTTTTTTGTCTCTTCCCTCATGAATGCTGTTTTGCCTTCTAATCCTAGTGAGAGATGTTCTACAAAACGGAACGTCTGTCTCCATTTAACTTCATGTTTTCATAGTTTATTAGGAGTAATAAAGCAAATACCATAGAAAGGAAATGAAGGTGATGGCTATATGCCTGTTTGCATAACAATTTGAATTATCAGTTTTGAATAAGACTGAAAATTCCCATAACGTGAATTGCCAACTTTAAACATTTGATTACCAAATGCGATGATGTTTTGGCGAAAATTTTGAATAATGACAATCTGATAACAGTCAGTTTCTTCGTTCTGTGGTGGTGCCGTGGGTTTGATCTCAAATTGGTGAAACGGGACCTAGAGTTCGGACCTAGCTGTAGCAACGCACTGCAGGGTCGATACAGGAACTTTAGTTGTCAAGAAGCATCATTACGCGTACAATCAGTTTCATCAGTGGAGTTGTGATAGATAGGTAGTTTATTATGCTTGACAAAGGCATACGAAAGAGTAAAAAGAGAACTATACAAAAAGATAAAAATGAAAAAGGAACTGCAAAAAAAAACACAACTGCAAAAAAATATATTCCAAAACTGACACAGAACTTATATGTTCTTACATCTACCAGCTATACTTACTATCTACTTACTTACTACTTACTATCTACTTACCAGCTTGAAATGCTTGGAATTGGCTCCTCTATTCGTTGATTTCGAAAAGTCGCGAATGCTGTGGGATTCAGAATTCTATTTTCTGCTTTCCTCCAAAAGATCCCAATCTAAAGAAATGGTCCTCCTTAGAGTCTCACGAGAATCCATTGGGTCAATTTGTAGAGGTTTGTTCAAGGTTGATATTATCTTCAAAATTGCGAGGTTTCTAAATCGAGGTTCGTGGTGTTAGTTACTAAGAGATTTAGCTTCAAGCAATATAATTAACACACTACTTGATTGCCCCGCCAAACGAATTTTTTTTTTGTCGAGTGTTACATATTTAAAATTTGGCAAAAATATGCTACCTTCTGAGGAAAATCTAGTTTACTGTTTACGACATGTAAGTTTTTAAAGCGTTGAATGATAGCACCACATCCATCCAGCCTTTCAGAAGCTTGTTAGCTCCTTTTGAAATAGCCAAAGATACTCTAGGGTTCTCAAGACACCTCAAATCTGATGGCAAAATTTTTATCAAGATTGCACCCTTTTTGGGGTAAATTTGGTTTTTGTTATAATTTTAAGATTTTAGTTCCGTGCTACACTGTATCCTATCTTGAAACCAATAAAGGAAAAAGATTAAAATTTTTATTGTATACCACAGTTCCAAAATTATATATACCTAGTGCTTCTTGGTTTTCTTCAAGCCACAAACAGTAAGTAAAGCATCAGGATTAAAGTCGCGGCCTCTGAACTGACGAAAGAGCTCATTTGAATCTTGCATCCCAGAGTTGGCTAAGAAGGTATTTCTCAATCTAAACAAAATAAATAAAACATTTATGAAACTTTGGTATAAAGTTTCACTGCATAATATTAGGATGAAATAACTGTACTTGCGTTTCAGCAAGATGCATACAGGTACGACCCGCATGGAGGAGGAAAGATCTGAGCATTCTTTCTGAGAAGGGAAGTCAAAATTATCAAGCAGTGAGTTTTTAGGCTACTATTTTCCAATTTTTCCCGGGCCCTTAAGAATGGTCTTGGAGGAGGGATAATCCTTCTTATACGTGGGAAGATTGTTCATGAGGCAAATTACAGAGAAACGCGAGAGACGAAATGTGTCTCTCATGTCATCGTCAGTTCAAAAGAATAAAAAAGTAGATAAGACTCCCAGAAACAATAAAAAAGCCAACGTAGAAGAGCTAAAATTAATGTTTCTTTTTTTGAAGTTTATCTTTTATTCTGTTTCATTGGACTTCATTCAGTTTTGTGAGTTTTATCCTTTTTCTATTACTTTATGGTGCAAAGTAGTTGCTAGCAAAATAGCAGAATTTTCATTAAATGCAGAACGAGTCCCAGCCGTCTCATCCTCTCTATTTTATAGCCCTAAAAAGAGGAATTGAACCACATCTTTCGTACAGCAACAGCTTTGTAAGACACTGCACCTCGATTTGGTGCAGTATCCCTAGAGAGGCTATACCTGAAAACTCGTTAAATTCAATCTTTCATTTAATATCAACCGACACAATTCTAGGGAAGAAACCTAATTACGAGGTTAACTAGTGATACATCAGACTCTTATTTTTTAGTGGCCTGGCACCATGAGTGATAATTTCTTAGTTACTGCAGCTAATTGCCGTAATTAATTTCAGGAATCCAGTAAGTACTTACTTCTCTGATTACATATATTTAAGCACCATTTATGCAAGCGGAAACACCACTTCCAGGCCGAAGGCCATGAAACGGATATCACTACTGCCGGTTCAGACTAAATTAATGTCTAGTCACGGTAACTACACCCAGAGTAAAGATGGCAGTAATGTATTTCTTAAACTCAGGCTGTGTAATTTAAAACGGCACGTTTGCTTGTAACTGCCACTTAATATCCTGTATTGCAATGGTTTGAAGTGGAAGACAGAGAGCTAACAGAGCAGGAGATGGAGAGAGAGAGAGAAAGCTTATAGTTCCAATCTATATGTGCTGTATGACACTCAGAATAAATTGTTATAAATTTAACAGAATAAATACCTTTGACCAACGTCTTTAAATTGTGCTGAATTATTCAAACCGGCTTCTTGAAAAGCAGCAAAGATATCTGCACCGATCATACGAGCCCACAGATGGCAATAGTAAGAAGCGGCCCAATTTTCAGAAAATATGTCAACAAACGAACAGGGATGGCTGTCTTCGCCGTCTAGCGGGAATGACATGTACTCCGCCCAGAGTTTCTTGGTTATGTCAAGCCAGTATTTTTTCCTGAAAAAAAGAAGAAAATATTTGAAAAGTTTTGAGGGATGTTCCAGAAAATTTATGTCGTTGAAGAAAAATACCCCAAAATATTTTTATTTATTACTTTTACTTATTTGCAAACGTCATAAAAAATAGGAAGAAAAAAGAAACAAAAAGAAAGAAAAATAACAATAAATACTGTATACTGATTAATACTGAAGACCAAGGATGGTATACCTTAGACTTTAGCGAGTATGCTCATTTACAATTCTTTTATATTTAATTATTATTTTTGTTATTTGTTTATTGCTTATCTTTTCATTCATTTTATTCTATTATTTATGCCTTTTACTTATTTATTCATTTTTGGATTTTATTTGCTATTTTGAACAGCTGCTGACTTGTTTTTTCTATAGCCTTTAAAAGTAAAGATTAATGCCCCAAAATGAACAGAAGTGAATTATTAAAATGAATTTAGACAATTGAAAATATTAAAAAAAGTGAATGATTATTCATCAATTGAATATCTAATATTAAAATGAAAAAAATTTAAGTGATGTTATAAGAAAGATTTATTTTTATGTCCATTTAGCCAAAACCCCACTTGCGACACATTTTCTAAACCACTGAACTCACGAATGATTCCTGCCAGTATAATCTTAACAATCCGTGTAACAGCATTATTGGGTTATGCATTTTCCTTGTCACCCCTTTCTTCTATTTACTCTATTGAGTTAATTGAGCTGGCAGGTGACTGACAAGTAAATGACAAGTGCATAAGGACAAGTGAAATAAGTGACTGACAAGTGAAATAATATAATAAATGCAGTATTTCCCTACAAGAAAGTAAGTAGAAGGCGGGGATGAAAAAAGGTTGAAGAGTACGGAAGAAGAAATTCAGAGTACTGTATATTTCCTCAATTTAATTCTAAAATTTAATTTAGGGACAAAATACAATTTCAAAAAAACTTAGGCTGGACACAGAGCCGTATGTGAAACCATTTCGGTTGGAGTATCAAGGACAGTGAAAATGAAATCGGTTTGAATCGGCTATTGCGGTTACAATGTGTTTGTTTGCGTTTTTATGAGACGGGCAAACATTTCGAGGGGGGCTCAAACCCGCTAACCCCTCCCCTGAATACGGCCTTGAACATATAGCACCAAACAGTTTCGGGAGCAGCAGGTTTCCTTTGAAAGAATAATTGTCTTTGAGAATTAACAGATTGTTAATTGTTGAATCTTACGGAAAACAACCATAGTCAAATGCAACTAATTAGTTTAGCTTATTTATTTCGCAGTGCAGCGTGGCAAGACGGATGAAAATGGTGTACTGTTCTAAAAACTTCATAATTTTCAAACAACGAGAATAGAAATCTTAAAAAATAGCAGTTTTCAGTTGAGAATAGACCTAAGATGGGTGCAGTAGGCAAAAAATGTTTTTAGTTTGATGCTCTTGACACTCTAAGATCCGAAAAAAATTATGTTAAATGTGATTTGATTGCTGTAACAAACGAATATACATTTTTATTATTATTATTATTCCAGTCCGTACTTCTTCAAGTTGAGAACTGGTAAAACGTAAAATCTTAAACTAAATACCTAAAACAATCTTACATGCCTAAGGACAACCTTAAATACCTAAACAACCTTAAATATGCAAACAACCTTAGATACCTCAACAACCTTAAATACCTAAACAATCTCAAATACCTAAACAGTCTTTATGACCCAAGCAACTTCAAATACCCAAACAACCTTAGATACCTAAACAGCCTTAAATACCTAAACATTCTTAAATACCCAAAAAACCTCAAATACCCATACAACCTTAAATATCTGAACAACCTGAAATAATCCAGCCATCTTAAATATGCTAACAACCCCAGATATCTAAAAAACCTAAAATATCTAAACAACCTTTATTACTCAAACAAATTTGAATACCCAGACAACCTAAAATATACAAACAATCTTAAATATCTAAACGGCTTTAAATAACAAAAAAGCCTTAAGTACCCGAACAGCCTTAAATACGGAAACAACCTTAGATACTTAACAACCTCAAATACCTAAACAGCCTTAAATACCCAAACAACCTTAGATATTTAACAACATTAAATAACCTCAACAACCTTAAATACATAATAAAGAACCTTAAATATCCAAACAGCCTTAGATACCTAAACAATCTTAAATACCTAAAAAACCTTAGATACCTAAACAATCTTAAATACCTAAACAACCTTAAATACCTACACAGCCTTAAATACCCAAACAGCCTTAAATACCTAAACAACCTAAGAAATTTAGCAACCTTAGATATCTAAACAGCTTTAAATGCTCAAACAGCCTTAAATACCACAACAACCTTAAATACCTAAACAGGCTTAAATACCGAAAACAACCTCAAATACCCAAGCAACCTTAAATACCTCAACAACCTTAAATACCTAAACATCCTTAAATACCCAAACAACCTCAAATACCCAAACAACCTTAAATACCAAAACAAATTTAAATACCTAAAACAATCGAAAATTAAAGTTTTGACAACAAAACTGCATATCAAGTTTTTGGCAATAGCGGGAGCCGAATTAAAAAAAAAGAACATGAGTGAAGAACTTGCCCAAAAAACATGTGCAACCAAATAGCATAATAAAGGGAAGCCTTCTTTTGAAGGTGTATTTGAATTTAGGAATCAACAGGTTCCTAATTTTAAAATTTGTACACACAAACAGCGTTTCAAATATTTCTCATCTTCAACAGAGTTTATTGTCTTATTGAAACTAAAAATGACAAAAATTAATTGAAATAGACCTTATTGAACGCAGGGTTAGCTTGTTTGTTTTACTTTTTTGTTTTCACGATTAAACGCAGTTTGAATTATTCAAGATGGTAATCATAGTTTGAAACTGTAGTTTGAATTTGTTTGAATCATTACCGACGAGAAGCGTTGGCAAATTAAAAAAAAAAAAAAGTTTGCCTGATTATTTTCAAAGTCCAATGTGAAAACACTGACACAAATGTTACATTACCCTAAAAATTTCATAATCTTAAAATAGTCTCCCAAAAATCTTAGAAAATCGTGTCGGTCAGGTGTGAAAACACCTAAAATGGGTCCAGAGGCAAAATTTTATGTTTTTATGTCCTTATTACTTTTAATTAACATATTTTCAAACCATTTCTACACTTCCTTTTTATCTAGAGGGTTATGGCCCTGACCTAAATGTTATAGGTCCAATTTTCTGAGTACTCAAATACACCCATAGAAAGAATCCACAGTAGCTAATACGACTAGAGGTGTCAATTCAAGAAAAATTAGGGCGAAGGGGAGGGGGGGGGGGTTGTGCAAGCATATTTTTTAATATTTGAGGGGGGAGATTTAAAAAAAAAAAATCAACGAAAATATAACAGATTCATTTTTCCATACAAATGCCCCAAAAAGGTGATTTTCGCAATCAAAGCACAAATCAATTGGGGGGGGGGGAGGAGTCCCCTCCATTAATGCTATTGATGACGACTATGAGATTCACTACAATGTCCGGAAAATAATTCAACCGAAAGAACAAATTCTATTTTGTATTAGGAAACACTGCTCCAGAGAGTCGCAAAAGGAAACACATCTTTATTTCTCTTTCTCTGTTTATCAACAACGGTCGACTTTTTATGCTAAACACTTCAAATTTCAAACTAATACTTACGAAGAGTAACATTCTAAATCAAAATGTGCCAAATACATTTCATTGCACAGGTCAAACGCAGACATATGTCTTTGAGAATTCACCAATTTGTTAACTATGTCAGCTGGAATAGAATATCCACTCTCAAAATGGCTGGAGATTCTCTCAATAATGGTAGCATCCATGGAAAGTAGTTGGAAAAATTCCCCTGGAGCTTCAACTGCCTCCCAGGGGGCGTTATTAATAGGGTTGATCTCATGATAGGGCGATTTAGTCAAAAGAAGTTGCATTACAAAACCAACCTGAAAATAAAAACGACTGAACTAAGGCAATTATAAAATGAGTTCAAACTAGGAATTCAAGTTTTTGACATCTTTCAAGGCTACAGCGAGAATATTTTTCCTTTTGAGTTTTAGTTAGTTAGTTGAATTTAACAAAAATAGAACTTTAAAACATGCATATATATATATATATATATATATATATATATATATATATATATATATATATATATATATATATATAATGCATGAAAAACAAAGTTATTCAACTAAATCTTCTAGCCTGCCCATGAACTTGCAAAGGTAAGTTGTCCTAGGGGCGTTTATTTAGTAATTTTTATTTAGTAATGCAAAAAGCACGTATATCGGAAAATACAGATTAACTTTAATCTGTAATATTGTAGGGGATGGTGGGAAGAAGACTGAACTGAAGCCTCAAAAGTACATTTTAGGCTCAGATTATGTTCATAGCGATTTAGAACCAGTGGATTAATCTATTATATCCCACTGAAAGGGAAATTTTGGGGTTAACAGTGAAATATGGGTGCCGTGGGGGGTAGTTCTTCTATTGCAAAAACGCAGATTTTAATGAAAGATGATAGTTTCCTAAACTGATCCATTAAAAGCTGTACTTTATCCTGAAAAGGGGGGATAAACGCCCTAATATCAAGGATAATACTATTTTGCTGTGGAAAGCAAACTCTCTAATTGCTAATTACTTCAAAGAGGGTAAAAAGTTAGACAGATAATGGGTTAATAATTGGGCAGTGACTTGACCGGATAATTGCATGCTGTAAAATCCTCCAAAAAAGGCTTCACATATTTATCTAGATTCTTAATAAATATCCTACTTTTGCCAGAAATCCCAAAAAACCATGGGGAAATTAAACATTTCACAGAATTTCGGGGGGTATTTCCTGCGTATGTGCCATATATAATATGTATATATATATATATATATATATATATATATATATATATATATATATATATATATATATATATATATATATATATAGAAAAGAAGAAAAGTATTTCCTGCGTATGTGCCATATATAATATATATATATATATATATATATATATATATATATATATATATATATATATATATATATATATATATATATATATATATATATATATATATATATATATATAGAAAAGAAGAAAAAACTATCCAAATAATCCACAATACTCCTTCATACACCTCAAACAACAAAAAAGAAGAAGAGAAAAAATGACGAATAATACCTTAGAACTCATTAATAGGATACATTTTTTCCTAGACTTTGTTCGTAAATTCTTTAAACCACTTTATATAATTAATTATCATATTATTGTTAGTCCATACATTTATTCTTCTATAAATAAAGGAGAACTTAGACTCTGTAGTGATGGCAATTGGAGTAGCAGCACCTTCCTTGTTCGAGTATTATATTTGTGGCAATACGATCTAACCTGAAACATGCCTGAGAAACATAAAGATAAATTATTATTATTATGCTTGAACATAAGTAACCCTTGTAACCTTCATCCAGCGCTTGATTGACTAAGCTGCTTAGATAGGCAACCGCTTTTTCTGTTGTGCAACCATGTTGAATTGGGTAGGATTTAACACATTACAACGCTATAAATATGCAAAAAGACGAGCAGCAAAGCACCTCTCTAAAACATGTGATAGTACAGGAAGAACAGAAATCGGCCTATAATTCCTAAATTATTTGTCTCGCCACCCTTATGAACAGGAGTCACGAGCTACTTTAAAACAAGACGGAAAAAAACCCTTTCAATGCAGAATTAATTAGGGACGAAAGTGGCTACTAGATTAGTGACAGAATACTTTTGACCACTCTTAACGATATGACATTACCAGAGGCACCACTTTTCATTTTGTAGATGACCTGTTTCATATCACTTAACGATACAGGTGCTAAATACTTTGAAACCTCCGATCCAAAATGACCAAAAAAGGTAGTCAAAAATGCTTGGATCACGAAACATCGGAAAGATTCCTTCAGCAAAACGCTTTCCTACCGCTGAGAAGTACTTCTTTAATCATGCGCCATGTTTTTGCCGGACATCCCTATACTTCCTCGAGTAAAATTCTCTTTTTTTTGCTTTCCTTAATAATCGATTCAGAGCATTGCGATAATTATTATATATTCTATAGTTTAAATCACATTTATGATTGATTTTTTTTTTGTAAAGTTGGTCTCTAATACGCATCATTTTTAGAAAGTATGCAGTGACCCATAGCTTCTTTGGGATTGTCTTACTCCGTCCTTTTTTCTTTTGACAATGCTTTTCTAATTCAAGTTGGATAATCTAGTAAAACAAATTAAACCTCTCTTTATTATTAGATGCAATTGATAAAATATATTATTAGATGCAATTGATAAAATATTATCCCAATTCATTTGAGATAAAACATTCTTTTAACACAAGAGCATTGTTTCATTTACATATTCTTTAACCTACGACTATTTCCTAGAGGAACAGCATGTCTAGAAACACACCAAAATGGTCAAAAGTGTCACTATCAACAACACGGGGGGAAGAAAGTCGACATTAGAGAATATATTGTCAATACCTGTCGCGGATGTATCCGTGACCCCCGTTGTTATGTTGATTGATGAAAGTAATCCAAATGATATGAAAATATTCAGTAGTCGGATGCTCTTTGCATTTATTTCAATCAGGTCAACGTTTAGATTACCCACAAGAAAACACAGGAGATTCAAAACAACTTCTCAAGCTCCTCCTCCAGAAGATCAAAGAATTCGTTATATGAGGAAGTCGGTTGGTGGTAGAGAAGGTGGCCGGCGTTTACCCCCCTCCAAAAAAAATCCTCCCGCAGAAAAAAGAAAAATACCCCCTCCGTGGAAAATACACCCCGCAGAAAATACCCCCCGGGGAAAATACTCCCCGTGGAAAATAAGGCTTTCCAAATTTGAGAATTCTATTCGAGTTTTTTTTTTAGTTTCGTTGAAAAGTGCTAAGAAACGGGAAAAAAGAGGAATTCAGACACCAGAAGTACCTAAAAAGCTTAGAAAAAAAACTCAAATCCATTTTTGTTGCAAAGACTTCCATGTGTACTTCTGCAATTTTTGGCAGTAGTGGGCTCAAAATTGAAAAAAAAATTGAAGAAGAAGAAAAATGTAGGCGAACAATCATCAAAATTAAGCTAAAACATATGGCACCAATTAATTTAAGAAGGTTTAGCTATCCTTTGAAAGTTGGCTTTAAGAATCAACAAATTCTTAATGTTTAGGTTTTTACGAACGAGAGCGTTGTCAAATTCTACGAGTTTGTAAACTATTGAAGCAAAAACTAACAGAAATTACAAACGATAGTCTAGGCAAACTCAAAACGATCAAAATGAAGATGAGTATGGCTGATAACACCCGAGTCTTTTCAAGACTAGAACATAGTTTGCACTTTACTAAAACAAAAACGAATAACCGTGTATTGTAAGTTTGATAAACATATTCTGATATTTATTCCTCATTGCCTTAATACTTCTTTATTTGTTAAAGTCAAAAACGTGAAAACATTTAAAATGTATTTTGTTTTCAATAAATTGCAAATTATGTTCTGGTCTTGAGGGCTCAGCCCTACTCATGTTAATTTTTGCTTGTTTTGAGTTTGAATCGGTTATTTATGGTAATTTCTGTTCATTTTTTGGTTTAATTCATTTATTGATTTGGAAAATTATTTGAATTTATTTCTACTCATTTTTGGCTTAACGAGGCTCTTTACTATTCTTAACAAACTTGTTTCGTAGAAATTTTGTTTCAATTAATTTCTGTTCATTTTTTATTGACATGGTCTTTTTCATAGAAGCTTTTTTTTATATATATTTTTGTTTTTGTTTCTAGTAGACTCCATAGTTTTTACTTTGAGGATTATTAGACTAGATTTCTGCTCATTTTTGTTTAATGAGGTTCTTTACTTTTCTTTGAAAAACTTGTTTCGTATGTTTCCCATTAACAAATACAATCTGTAAGTAATTAAATAAAAAAACAAGTTTTTCAACTGAAACTAAGGAGTAACCTCAAACCTTAAAACGAACAGAAATTATTAAGCATATGAAGGGGTTGCCTCCTCCTTAAGACCTCGCTCCTTATGCTAATTTTTTTTTATAGAATTTTAGAACAAAGCTTATTGTTCTAATTAAACCGTCATTGTATTTCAGGAATGGTTCTTAAAGAATTAGGACAAAAAATCAAAACTTTAGAGTGAAGAGCAAGGTCCAGTGGAAGGGGAAACTCCTTTCATATACGTAATAATTTCGTTTTAAGTTTTGATGTTGCTCCTTACTTTCAGTTGAAAAAACATTGTTAATTCAGATAATGACACAATATATAATACTAACGCCTATATATTTTGGCTTTCAGTCCGGGAAGGCTTCGCCAACAATAAAAAAAGGAAGAATTAGATTAAACATCTAAAACAAAGAAGAAAATAAAACAGAGAGATGATGAAAACAAAGACCAAAAGAAAGAAAAAAAAGCAAGAAATACTTTCTAAAAAATGCTAACTGTTGTCTTGTGAAAGTCCTAAACATTCCAACCTAATAAATAGCAAACTGAACCCCATAGTAACCAAAATTAAACCAGATGTAAACGAAAATCAAAACGGGTTTATTAAATGGGTAAATGTCTAGTGAAGAATATTTCCTAAATGCCACCAAATCGGAAATAGTATCTTATAATCAACTGAAAAGTGATTTTTAATCATGATTTTTTTTTTATTTTGAAAGAGCCCGAAACAGCTAAGACAGGACATTAAATTGATATGAAAAATATACAACTGAAATAACCATTGTCAAAAACCTTTGACCAGAGGAATATTGAAAACGAAGGAAAGTCACATTTTTGCACGGGGAACAGCGATGTGTACTTTTCTTTCTTTATTTTAAATAGGGCCGATCGTGCCAGTGACAGTGGTCGTAGAATACTGAAAGACGACTCACTTGCACAGAGACTGAAATATTTAGTGCTTTTCTTTAGTGACGAAAATATTTGCAATACAATAAAGTGCCGTTTTCTGCCGCAGAAAACAAATTTTGGCTAAAAATAAGACCAAAAAATAAACATTATATTCTGAGATAGCCAATCTATTTTTCATGGTCGAAAACCCTCTACTAGAGGTCTATAGTTCACCATTTTTGAAAACCAAGGAAAAGCACATTTTAACATGTGTAACGTTATCATTGTGTTTGCCTTTTTTCTCCTCTTTTCCCTCAGAGGCAATCGTATCAAATCGGAAATAGTAATTATCCCAAGAGGGCTCTTTTGAACGGGAATCAACAGTTGTATAAATTTTTAAGTCACAAGCGGCACAACGAAGTGCAATTTTCTGCCATAAGACAACAATTTTGGACAAAAAGGGTCAAATTCCAGCGAGTGAAAATTCTGATATAGCCAATCGATCTGAAGCTATTGAAACACTGACTAAAACACACAGCCCTACCCTAAATACCCTCCCCCCCAAAGTTTGTATAACTATTTTTTCCTTTAATCCATTTCTCAGTCTCTTAGCCGAACTTTTTAGTTAACAGTTTTACAAACAATTCCAGTTTCACGAGCAAAAAAAAAAAAACAAAAACAAAAAAAAACCAGTATTATTAGAAAATTTCTCTAGAAAACTGCATGGTGGCTGTTGAAAATTATCGCAATATTCAAAAATTGGCAACATAGCAGAGTGCTTTGTTCCTATGCTATAAAGAGTGACAGAGAAGCCACGACAGTTATTATCAAGAATCATAACAACTGGGCTTGGCTGAGCTGAGCTTACTGATCACACCACTCACCTATTTTTCAAATTAAATACTTTCCTATTGGTTTCTACCAGCGCTAAGAGCAACGACGTTTGTATATTCATTATTTGAATGAAACATTGCTTACTATCGTATTTATATTCTTCAGATTTCTCCTGATACCCATTTTGAGCTTGGTCTACTCTGGTTGTGCTTAGAGGTCAGACCACTGACACCTTTCCTAGACCAGATAGCTTCCTGTTGGTTTCTACCAGCGCTAAGAGCAACGACCGTGTGTGGAACAATTGACTTTCTTAGCTAAGTTGACTTATTGACATGGTCTTTTTCTTAGTCAACTTAGTTGACTAAGTTGACTAAGTTAAGCTTATCTTCAGCTAAGTTGACGATGCTAAAAAAAATTCCCGAGCTTGCATTTTGTTATTGCTATTTCACAGTTTGTTTTTTCGCCCGATTTTCGTTTTTGAGAACTCTAAGAGAACCTTTTTTTCTTTAAAGACTTTTATTTTCAAAGACTTGCTGCAAAGGTAACTAACATTAAGCTCTTTTTGCCTAATCAATCTTCTAAGATTTTGTATCTTTTGCCATAAGAAAACTTTTCAAGGAAGCCTATCTGAAAGTAGACATCAGAATTAAAAATGAAGAAAGAAGACATAACATTTTTTTCTGGAAGTAGACATCAGAGACCGACAAGAAAAATATGAAAAAAAGGATTCTTACATTTTTGAAAATGGCTTGTACTTCCTCAAACGTCAACAGAGAGGGTAGTCCATGGAGGGGAGGAGGAAAGTTGAAAACCAGTGTCGCCGAGGGCTTCATACGATTCAGGGCAGAAAAGGGTCGCTCGGGTATCACCCAGCCCTTTTGACTTCTTGAAAGCAATTTTGCTCCTGGCCTGTAAATTTTATAAAACTAAAAATTACGAAATATATATATTATCTTTTGTAAATTAAATTCGAGGCATTTCATTCAAATGTATATTATATACGCTAGCAAAAGAGCCATTTGGACGATAGACATAAATGATAGGCATAAAAGAGAAAAACACCCCGGTGTAGACTTTTTATCGAGAACTAAAGTAAAATGTTTTGCCCCTTTTTCGCCCAAACACCAAATTCAAAGCCCCTCTATGTACATAATGAAGTACCCCAAGGTACTCTCAAAGACCCGCTCTTTTAAGTTTTTTAATTAAGAATAATAGCACCCCTAAGGAATTTCCTGATAGATGGAAATTTGACGATAAACGACTGGCCGTAGAAACTGGCCATAAAAATTAATTTAATCCGTCCATCTCTACGTTGTTGAGCAGTATCATCAATATTTTACATAATGCCTTAGATTAAGAGATCCGAGTCAAACTTCCTAGATCAACGATAGCCCCAATAAGTTACCCTTTAACTGAGCTTGAAATGATTCCTTGCCCCTCTTTTTTAACCTGTCCCACCTGAAATTTCACCATCCTCCTCGAATCTACTCAGTGTCACAATTTCTCTTAATTTAAAGTGGGATATCCATATAAAAAGCTACAATCAGGTCAAATGAAGGTTTTATCAATGAATCGATAGTTTATTTCGTGTTGATAGGAGTTAATGAATTCTTTAGTCCTTTTTTTATAAACTTTTGGTTTAAACTTTTTTTATTTTTTGATGTCAGATTGCTTCTCTCTTCTTTTCATTTTAATGGCCTATTATGGTTTTAGTTTTAATTTGGCTCGTAATTACGAATCGAGTCCATTTGGGCATGTGATAGACAATTTCTTGAAATAAATATCTTATTTGGCAATGGAGCACAGAAACAGATTTATGTGCTTTGTGTGATGGTTCTGTTTACACAGTGTGAATTATTCTACAACTGAATTTTTCATTTTTTTAGCATCATGGCCACAGGGCCTTTAAAGCAATAAGCCTATTATTACTGTAATATTCCATGTGTATATGTCATCATATTTACGATAAAATCGTAATCACTAGCAAAATTATGATTTTTTATCTTATTATCTATACCTTGATGAAAGTCCTGACGAAGATAGGCGGGGTATAAAAGGTTGAAGCAGTTCCAGTGCTGTGAGATGGATTAGGGTCTCCGCTCCGTCATAGGTTCCTTCCTCCATCCCTACCCTCGACAGGGAAATCCTTGCTTGTATGGCCTCATAGTGGCATCATGGTGGACCTTTGCTAGCTTTCCTAGCCCAAACGTGACTGCTAACAGCGCTGCAGGGTGACCTTGATGAGCGGAGTCCCTCGAGGAAATTATATCATCGTAAACGACACAGTTATTGCACAGGAAGATTGGGATGGAGGAGGAGCATGCGTGGCTGTGGTGGCCTCAGGCAGTTTGGTGCTGCAATGTTGCTGTAGTAGCAGCAGTAGTATTATCTTAGCAACTCAGTATATTTTTGTCTTATTGCCTAAGGGAGAAAAAATTCAAGAAGACCAAAAAAAAAAAAAAAAAAAAAAAAAAAAAAAAAGGTCCAACCTGTTGAAATCAGATACCTCGGATACTATATCCGGTTCAATAGTCCCACAGATCCATAGTACCGGGTAAGGTAGAAACGCCTTATTCCCAGGATAACTAAAAGCAAGTATAAGAGGACCTTTAGATAAATTTGAAAATACAATAAAAACTTTTCCATGACCTGCAATTTCTGCACACTAATTGTTCAAAATGGGATGTTTTTGTGTAGCTTTTGAACCCCCCCCCCATTTCAAAATGAGAGGATTTTGCTTAAGTTTTGCTTAAATGAGAGGATTTTTGCTTAAATATTTCAAAAAAGCATTATGAACCAGCTATTGTTGAGAAAGAGGTACAAAAAAGAATGAAAACCAAACCAATAAACTTAGTGTTTAGCCTATAGTTGTATCAGGTCAATACTCTAGGCATTAGGGGATGGAAAGGGCTGGGATTCATTGCAACGGTATCGATCATTATAACCGAAAACAGTATTTAATTACGAATTGAATAGCACATCTATCTTTCACCAAGCGAATTAATTAACTCTCCGAAAGATTTACCAAGTTCATATATGCTTTTTTTCTGCCAAATTCATCCATTCTCCTTCCCTGGTAATGACACGCCGGTAATAACTCGAGAAAAAAACTTATTACCTTAAATATGGATCAAGATAAAAGTGACCAAGATCTTCACCATTTTCATCACGAACTTTGTAAAGTTTCACATCAGAATGCCAAGAAGATGCGTTTTTATCTTCATGAATAGTAATTCCAAACATTTCTTCAGTTAATGAAAGAACTCCTTGAATAACTTTAGGGAGAGGAAAGTATTCTCGAACCTCCCCTTCGTCACAACTGGAATTAAACATATCATTAAAGCCACATAAATTGATAGACAAACATAGTAAGCAACGCACAAGGAGAAAAAAGAGAGAAGCCGAGGAGAGAGAGAAAAGGAGATGAAGGGCGAATAATACATCCTGGTGTTTATACTTAGATCGGTTAATTTTTTAAACATTTACTTATTTTGTTATTTACTTATTTTAAATTATCTATATTTACTTATTCTAATATTACATTATATTAATATAACTATTAATTAATATTGTATAATATATATTAATATTATATATACTTACTTTAATATTATTCATTTTATTTAAGCTATATTCATTCCCCTTTATCTCTTTAGTCAATTCTTTTTTTTTATGAGAAAATACGTAAATGTCCAGCTTTCCACAACGGAAACTTTAGTGGAGGGGACGGGGACTAAATGACCTTCTAGCAGCTTATTTTTTTAATATTCTTGTCTACGAGTTACAAGGTATATGTTACCAGCGTGACCGAAGTTGCAACCCGTTATTCTCGTCACCTCAACTCAAAACCTAAGTATAGATGACATCAAATAATCTCCCCAGAAGACGGGGGGTGTAGCCTATATTTCACAAAATCAACATAATTACCCAGCCAAAGAGTACGACACGCCTCTCATGTGAGTACAAGACGGCATACCTCAAACACCAGGCTACGCCTTATCTTAATCCAAGTTTTGCAGATTAGCACAAATGACAAATGCAACAATATTTTGAAAATCTTTTTAGAAAACGTTCCGCATAATATAAAAGGAATACCCACTGTCAACCGCAATTAGTATATAACAAAATCTTGAAGAAAATACTGGAAAAAGTTTCTAGTGATAGAATATAACCCCAATGGCTGGTTTGTGAATTTAGCATCCTGTCGTGGATATCTAATGTCAGGAAAAATGTGGCGTAGTATGTGGCATAATATCGTTACCCCGACAATGCATCCCCCCCCTGCCCAATGGAATCATATATAGCCATGATAATATTTTTGTTTGTTGTTGTTTCCACTGACTGATCTTTTGTAAAACCGGTTACTCTGTTTGGACTCGGGAACGCTCAGTTTATTCTGAGTGAGATTACTGAATACTGAACAAAAGAAATACTATGTTAAAGAAGTTAAAATTCGTTTTGTAAAATAAGAGTTTCATTATTTTTTACATTATTATTTTATATAGCCCAGGGCTATATGAGACCCTTGAGGGAGGGGGCAGGACTGAAGGCGAATGGTCAAAAGCACGAAAAAACATAAAAACGAGCATAAATGAGCAATCTAAAAATGTTTCTCTTTGTTCTAGCATGTTCCTAAGGGAGAGCGACTAAAAACAAAACAGTAACGGAAAAAAAAACAAGCAAAATAACATTATCAACATTAAATGGCTCCTAAGGTCACACATGTTTGAGGTCCACTATCAGTGGCCTATATGCCTGATATATGGGCTAATGGTCAGTGGGCTAGAATGCCAATTTATACTGGATATTTAAAGTATCAAAAAGGGTTAAAAAGAAATTTGATTCTTACACGATTCGATATATTTCTAAAATTCTACATTTAAAAAATATATAAAGTAAAATTGTTTATTATAAACTAAAAAACATAAATTCAATGTTCATTGAATAAGACCTTCATATGCAGTTTCGGTGGCAGCGGCCTCAAAACTTAAAAAAAGAAACCTGGGTAAAAAATCACCAAAAAAACGAGTTGAAAATTTATGACCCCTAACAACTTAAGAAAGAATAGCCTCCCTGTGAAGGTGATGAATCTGTAGAAATCCTTGATAATCAGCAGATTATTAATGTTTGAGTTTTTGCAGAAAAAGCGCTGACAAATTTGGCTAGATAGTTTTGTTTATTGTCGCGGTTCAACGAGGCAACCCTGACAAAAATATGGTACTGCTCAATAAGCTTCATAATTTCAAAACAACCAAAAGAAAAATTGCAGTTCTCAGGGATAAATCGACCTATGATGATTCCAGGGGGCACAACTTGGCAATTGTTTTATGTACTTTGCTTTTTATATTTACTAATATATCAAGAAATGCTGGCATCCCAAGATAGTTTTCGGCACAATGTCAAATTGGTAAACCTGACCCTGACAGAGGCGGTTTTACGGGAGGGGGGAAAGGGGCACTTGCCCGGGTGCAAACATTTTAGGGGCACCAAACGTAAAATAAACAATCTAACGGTTATAGTCATTTTATGTTTAAAAAAATATATTTATATTAAAATAAAGTTGAGGGCGAAGTTGGCAGTAATTATAAGCAAATTCAATGCGAAATTTTCATTTTCCCCCTATCTTTATCACCATTCCTTGCAGATAAATTTAAGCAGACAGAATTTAATTAATTTTAACTTATGATATTTGTATTCGAATTTTGTTAATAAATAAATTTTGAGGAGAACGATGAGGGGGGAGGGGGGGGGACCAAGATTTTGTACTGGGCGCAAGAGAGGAGAGAACCACTACTGGACCCTGGGTAGATCTAAATTTGTCCTTTCTACCCAGTGGGGAAAATATCAGCCTTCTTGCCACAAACCAATCCTAGGACCGTTATGCAAAGCGAATTGAACATTTATAAAGATTAAATTAACATAGCAAAAGTAACTAAACTGTATCATTTTTTTTCTAGAAAGAACATAAAGGTATAAATAGAAACCTGTATTGCGCCCTCTTTTTAAGCCTCCTCCAATAAGGAATATCCCATAGTTGAAGCTGCTCGCTGTGCCCCTTTTCTGCAGCAAAATTCTGTAATTCCTCGATTTCCTTGTCCATTGCCGGCTTAGCTAAAAAATAAACCATAAGCTTCAAAAGGTATATAAACTAAGAAAAACATTCATAATGAAATATATAGATTAAGAATATACGAATTAACAGAATTAAGATTATATTCTAATATACGAATATATAGATTAAGATTAAGAATTAACAGAATTTAAAACTGCCTTATTTAAAAACACATCTAAAAGATGCACCCTTGTGCTGGTGTAGGGGAAACGACGAGGCTTTCCAATCTGGAGCACTCAGTTTCAAACCCTCAAAGCACAACATTTTTTCACGCTGCATGAATGCACTGCAGGGCCGACGCAGGGACCTTAGTAGTCAAGAAGCGTCGTTAATTCTTAAATTAAATAATTAACATCTAAAAGATGCATAAATACGAAATGTCCTAATAACTGAAAGCCTTCTTCAAAAATACGAATATTAATACGTAGACAGTGCTAAAAATTAAAAGCGGAAAGGGAGGAGTACGAAATTCCCAAATAATATCCCGATTTTTCAGGTGGCGAGAATGTATTTCATATCTGTTTCACTGTCCAAAGAAGAGTATACATAAGAAAAAAAAATCATGGTAAAGAAACACGGTTCGGCAGCGGGGAGGGATATGTTAACATCTTTAAACATAGATTATGGGGGAAGTACCTTCCTAGGCCCCACAATTTCCATCTTCGAATAGTCTGAAACAGTTGTATTTGGTTCAGAAAAAACACTACTAAACTAGAGATGTGTACACATCCCCATGTAGGTGATTCTTGCTAAGCGTGATTCAAAAAACGCCCTTATACACAAGGTTTTTGTATTAAAACGCATACTAAAAAGGTGCGAAAATCCAGATACTTGGGTCTGAAAAGCATACCTTTTGCTTCAGGTTTCTGAAACTCAGGACATTTGGTTTTTTGAAACTCAGGTTCAGGACAAGATGCTACGTGATTATTTGCTTAGTCGTAAGCTCCCCAGACTTACAATACCTTTATTATTTTTGGGTAAGTAGAGATAAACAACTTAACCTTGGTATGATTTATACAATTGCATAAATTTATTCTTTTAATGTCCATTTGAAAAAGTATGGTTACCCCCTAATTCTCAGAAATAAGATAGACCTGTAAGAAGAAATAGAGAAACAATTTCCATACATTGATTGCAGGGTAGCAAGAAGAGAGTATAAGAGTGGGCTGGTTTGTCTTCCATTCACTTTTAACTTCGAAAAGGGCACCACAACTTTCAATTTCCAATCGAACAAGCTCCCTCCCAAGTTTCTACGGCCTCTTCTATACGTCCTTCTATGCGAAGTGGCCAGGTGAAAAAAAAATATAATAAAATAGCAGACTGATGCCACATGGCTCATCACTAATATAGTTTACACTCAAGCCAATGACCTTAAGAACGATAATAGCCAGGGTTAGCTGGCTTCTTGACATTTAGCAAAACAATTTTATTGGATCAATGGACACCTTTTGAGAATGAGGGGTACTATCTAAATTAGGTCCTTAGGGGTGATTTTTAAGTTCCTACTTATTTAAAGTTCTTTTAATTTCATGCTTATATTAAGTTTCTTAGGTTTATTAAGTTAATACTTATATTTTTTTAATAAAAATTTTTATCAATAGGATTAGCCAGAATAACAGTTACCATTTACCAACAGTTACCATTCCTGGATTCCACTTCAAATGGAGATTCTTCCTCAATTGTCCCCTTTTTTCCAAATGCCCTTTAGATTTCCAGTTACTCTGGGCTAGATTTCGTCTTTACTAGGTTGTGTCTGAAGCGGCAGCCATGATGGCCAGGGGGATCTTCTGAAGTAAATTACCTTTCTTTTTTTTGAAAAAAAAAAACTCTGAAATCGTAGGCCTCGATAGGGTGTTGAGTCAGATTTTCAGCAAAAAAAAAAAAGAACGATGCAAAACAGAAACAATGCAAAAAACAGACTTGAGCCCAGAACAAAAATTCACAAAATTAAAAGTTATAATAATAATAATAATTTGTTTCTTACCCGTTAATTTAATAAAAGTTGAAGGGGAATAACGGAGCATGTGAGAAAGAAAAAAAACTATAATAGCTGACAGAAAACATTTCACTGATACTTGAGCAATCTGATCTATGAATGAGCACTTTACGAATCAGTTTTTTGCGAAGCCGACAATTTTGGACATTCCGCATTAAACACTCTCTACTTCCACTGTTGGAATATTTAATAGGAGCTTTGCGCGGATTCTGTCGATCACTATTGTGCGTCCCAGCATAATATGCACAATTGTACTTTTCTCACGGGTGTAATTTGTGTTTCCAACACCTTGATACTTATAATATCGTAAAGGGGCATAACTGCATAATTTGATCAGTTTATAATGCACAAATATAAAAATATGTCAAGCCTTATGAGTCAAAATGTTCAAATACATTCTAAGGCCACACTTGCCGAAATATCATCTTTTGTCGTTTTTGCTTCCCTTCTGTCCATAGGCTGACATTACCCTCGTTTTCTCGGCTATTTTATTTTATATTTTTTTCTTGGTTGTAATACAACATGATTAAATTTAGCTCTATGCTAAAAGAATAAATAAAGAGATACCTAGTAAGTTTGATCTTGCGAAATTTTAAATTTAATAATGGTTTATTATTAAATTATACTAATTTAATTTAATAGTTTATTACTTAATTATAGTTTTTTAATTTAATTATAGTCCAAATATTTTGGAGAACACATACCTTTCTCATTAATCATTTTAAACCTTGATAAAATTGAATCAATTGATTCGGCCATTTTGGAATCTAGAGACATCTCTACGTAGTTTTGGAATCCAAGATGTTTAGCTTGATCCAACCTGAAATATACAATCAAGTAAATAATTTAAAAAATTGAATTAAAAAACTTAAACAATCAATTAATTTACATAATTATTGAATATAAAAATAATAATTAAATAATTTACGAAATTAAATAAATTGCAAAATTAAATAGGTAAATAATAATAAATTAATAAATAATTAACAATTGGGGAAGAAGACAAAAAGGTAGAAAAAAGAAGAAAGAGAATAAAAAAGAAGACTCGCACAGTTTTTAAATCAAATAGCCCCCCTCCCCCCCGAAAAAAAAAATACTATTCTGATGATATCGTATCCATTTTTACCCGTGAGCGCAAATTGCATATTTTGTTTTTTGCCTGCTTGTGCTGCAGAATAGAAAAAAGTTTGTTCGCTAAAAAAAAAAAAAAAAAAAAAAAAAAAAAAAAAAAAAAAAAAAGCCAGCATAACTACATCCCAAAAAACAACACATAAGGAAATAGAATATTAAAAATAACCATAAACTGAAGGGTCAAAATATTCTAAAATGTCTGTTTAATATATTCTAAAAAGGGTAAAAATAAAGGAAAACGAAATCATTAACAATTAAAAAAGGGAAAAGTAAGTATTAAAAAAGTACAAAAGAACTTTTGCACCTCATCGTCGATGTAACTATGTAGGACTATGGTTCGAATCTCCCAGTCCTTTACTTTCAAGGTCAAGAGTAAGGACAGTTTGTAAATACATATGATATGAGGAAAACCTCAGGATGCATTTAAGTAGGGAGTTCATTAAATCGGTGGGAAGCTGGTAAAACTCGCAATGAAACAGAGGTCAAAAGAGTTTTTGCACCCCATTCTCGATGAAATTGTGTAAGAGTATGATTCAAATCCCCCCGTCTTTTACGTCCTAAGTCATGCATTAGGTTAGAATGGCTGAGAACTTGCATGATATTGCGAATATTTCAAATATATTCAAGGAGGGAGTATGTATAAACTGAATAAATCGGACAGTAGCATTCAACACTTTGAAAACATAACTTTCATGCCTCTGAAACATAGTTTATAAAACCTTCAACCGCAATAATTAGTTCCCTAGAAGAGGTCTCCAAGATACATGGGAGTAATGATGCATACCCCCGCCCCCCCAAAAAAAATTCCTTAAATTCTCCAAAGTTTGGCAACTACTCATAATCTGTTCCAGGTTATCCCCATACTCCCCATAGGAGGTAAGAGCAGGCACACTTACCTCCCGGGCCATCAACATCATAAGAATTCTAGTGCCTCCTACACAATGGCACACAATTTGCCCGCACCTGCAGTCAACATTTCCTCGATCTCCACGGTAGGTTTGGTCTCGAAGTAAAACTCCTCAGTATGTTAAAACTGTTGGGAGCTATTAAAATTTGCACTGAAATAGGGCTCAAAAGAGTTTTTGCACATCATCATCGACGTAACTATGTAGGACTATAGTTCGGATATCCCAGTTCTCCCCAAGTTTACAGGTTTCTTATATGTTTTCGAATCTCCCAAATTTATATGTTTTTAGCAAGGACGTGGCTTGACTTGTTTGTAGGTTATCCAGAATACATAGAGCAAACTTTGATCCTTCTTTTGTAGCATCCCCCTCCTTGTCTGGAGGGGTAGGGTATTAGTAGGCATACGAATGGACTATTTGGTCTCCGATCAGTTTGGAATTTGTAGCCATAAGCCTTCAGACCAAGAAGGACCCAATATATAAAAAACAAATTAGTTAAGGGCAGGGAAAAGTCCAACTTCTTGTACTAACTGAGTGAGAAAGTATATTCTATAGTTTTTGGCCAAGAGGACTAGAATGGAGAAGAAAAATACTGCTACTGCTACTACTACTACTACTACTACTACTACTACTACTAATACTTGCTACTTAAACAGCTACTACTACTACTATTACTACTAACAAGAATTCATTGAAACACCAGGCCACCTGATGCCAAAAACAGAACCTATTGATGCCTATTTTGGAGTATCCCCCTCCTAGTCTAGAGGGGGAGGGTATTAGTAGGCCTGGGAATGGGCTCTGTTGTGTCTGATCAGTTTGCAACTTGTAGCCATAAGCCTTCAGACCAAGAAGGACCTTATATAACAAAAATTAGCCAAAGGCCGGAAAAGGTCAACTTCTTGTATTGACTTAGTGAGAAAGTATATCCTATAGTTTTTGCCAAAAGGACTAGAATGGACAAGAAAAATATTACAAATACTGCTACTACTACTACTACTGCGACCACTAATGCTGCTACTACTACTACAACTACTACCACGACTACTAATGCTGCTATTACTACCACTACTGCAACTATTACTACGACTACTAATGCTGCTACTACTACTACTGCTACTACTACTACTAATACTAACAAGAATTCACTGCAACAACAGGCCATCTGATGCCAAAAACGGCTGCGCAAGTTTGTCCTACATCCTAATCCGTTCAAAGCTTCCCTCTTTACACTTTGCTGGGAAGTTCCAATTTTCTTTTCGATCCTTTCCTATGACCTCTTCCTAGCCCATTGGGGGACGACAACTGCTTTTCGCTTGGCACTCAATGAGTGGTCAAAAAGGACAATCTTATGCAATCAGTCACCCTTTTCCGCAAATTGTGCCCTATCCATCTCAACCTTTCCCTCATTATATCTTTATAAATCGGGATGGAATCCCATTTTTCAAATAGCCTACTGTTTGAAATATGGTCAGTCTATAGGAATCGAACTTCACACACTTGGAATGTTATTAACAAGCAACGTAAATGAGGTTAATGATTACTATATCTAGCTCGTTAATGGATTGATATAACTATGGAAACACTGAGAGAAGAAAACTAATTTTCTGTCGGATATGTTCAAGTTAGGATATGAATCTGGGGAGAAGCACGTTTCTTCCACGGCTTCTGTCTATTTGTTCCTGTAGCTGTAGCTGTAAGTGACATTTATCTGATTTAATACTATCTCCATCACTCGGCTCTACAGGGACATACACTACTATGACTGATACCTTGCTTCATTTTTCATCAAGAGCCCTGCTCCCTGCCTTTGCACCCCTTCCTTCCTGCCTGAGCAAATGAGTTCTATATCACCTAAGTTCACACTTCCTACCCCCTGGGCTATGAGTTTATGAAAATTAAAAAAATCCCAGTTCAAAATGTCTCATTTCGTCAGTCAAAATGTGCATACGGTAATTTTAACATTCCAAGCTACAATTTTCATATTATTTAAATCACTGAAACTATTACGGCCTCAGGAAAAGCAATGGGTCCCAATCAGGACAGATCAGGGACTAATAAATCTTTTCAAGTCTGTACGAAGCGCTTAAGTCTGCTTAGAACTGGACAGCAAGAAGTCCCTGGGACCTCCAGTATAAATTTAGGCTTTGTGCAATCCTTGGCCCATCTTGGTCACAACATGGTTTTTTCTCAAATTCGTGACCAATTTAGACCATTTTTTTCAGGTCAGAAAATCTTAGTGTGACAATTAAAAAAAAAAAAAAATGGTGCCATTCGCAAGAAAAAAAAATACATTAACAATTGCTCGCTTAAAGAGAGTGGACTGAATTGATGCCACTGCTCTTAATATGACATCATATCTCCAGTCTTTTGTTGCATTTTTACATTTTCTGCCCTTTAAAGTATGACGTTATTCATCATCTTGTATATAAAGATGTAGTTTATTGTCAAAATTTTATTTTATTTAAATGTTATGGTTTGTTATTTAAAAAAGTATGTAGATGTAGCAAGGTCCTTGAACATAAACCCTTGTTTATGTTCAAGTTCCTTGAACATATAACAAGGTTATATTACCTTGTCAAAAAATTGGAGTGATGCATCATTATTCATACTGTCATTCAGTTTCTATTGAAAATTGTTTTAATTTTAATATTTCATTTACAACGGGCTAGAGTTCATTCTTTACTATTCAGAGATGCCAGAAAGATCATGTTCAAGCTTTTGCTTTAATCATGCTGTTATTTTATTTCAGTGGCAACCATGCATGTCCCGCCGCACATACTTTCTAAAATATCCAAATTACCCAAATCGAAGCCATTTCACTCAATACTAAGGATTTTTTAGATAACCATTGGGACCTTTTGTCTGCAAATTGCGTGGACCTTTTTATCTCTGTTTTATCAGCAAGAACAATATTGGAGGGTTCCATTTCTCTCTGATTTTTCTATAGCTGTAAAATAATCACAAATTGTATAATTTATTTGGAGTAGCAGTCAGTAGTGGTACGTTGGATTAAAGACTTTCTTTCTTATACAAAAAATGGGGGTTCAAACAACTCTATGGTCCCGAACACCAGTGGACACAGAAAATACTTGGACGGACTAAGATATATCTTACTGCTAGGCCCTCCCAGGCAACCAATCGCATCCTCAGGTGGGGGACAGGGGAATATTCTCTAAATACGGTCCTGGAGGAGACATTTGAATATCCAATCAGAAGGCACGGTCCAGGGAAAAAACAAGGGCTAGTCTTTTTTTTGCGTAGCTAAAGCAAGTCAGTGGATACAGGGGCTGGCGTACGAAAGCGAGTCAGTGAAATAGATTTTGGTTTTATGGCATATGCAAAATCTAACGAAGTGTCAAATGAAACTGAAATGGTAATGCAAAAGACACGGAATAAGCACAGCCAGAATCACATTGAATCGCCAACGAAAATAATCACAACGAAATCAGTGGTTAGAAAACAAATCGAAATTAAAACGATGTCACGCAAAATTTTACAAGATGATGAAAGAATCCGAATAGCCAAATAAAAAGACACGAGAAAGTGTCTGGGGTAATCGATAACAAATAAGAAACACAAGGAGATGTGTGTTTCGGAGACATGCGACAAGAATCGTCACAACAAATCAAACGAAACGAAATCTGTGGTTAGAGTCACACTGGTATTGAGCGTCTGGGATACAAGTGGGTACTTATAGGCGACTTAAACTGTGACATCACCGTTTCCTCGACACGAAAGGAAGCGCTTTTTCAGTGTCTACCCTCAGTATTTAAGGTCCTAACGAAAGACCTCAGTTTTACATATATCCACTGTAGTGGTTCTGTCTCAAATTTAGACCACTGTATCTGCTATCATTCATTACAAACTTCAGCAGTACATGTTGATGAAGATGAGAGAGATTATGATCATTTACCTCTGTATTTTGATATTATGGTTAATTTTGACATATACTCGAACCAACCCTCAATGTCGCATAAGTGGTTTGAAAAACGTGATTGGACTAGTGCGAACATGCCTCTTTACGTTGCTACACTTGGAGCTCTACTGTCCACCGTACGTGTCCCTTTCCATCTTCTTTGCACAAATGCGTACCCTGTTATTGACAATGCTCGTGCTGATTTGAATCGCTATTATCGTGACATTATCTTATGTATGAAGCAAGCTGAAGATGTAGCCATCCCGCTGATCCGTGTCAGGCGGAATACCCAAAAACTAATTTGGAAGTGTGATCCTTTGCTGAAAAAAATCAAGAATAAGGCCAAATTCTGGTTAAGAATCTGGTCTGCCTGTGGTCGACCTTCTCGGGGTACTGTGTTTGATCTAAAACAAAAGACAAAACTCGAATATAAACGCCATCTTCGTGTCGTTCGTTACTCCGGTGAAACGTTTCCGAAAAGTAATAGTGAGTGGCGAAAAGTGATAAATTCTGCCAAGTTTCCGGATGCAAGTTCTAGTGATATTATATCTCGTCCATCTTGGATCGAAAATTATTCAAAAACATTTTCGAAAGTTAATTATGCAGGGCATAAGCATTTCTCATGTTTGCTTGAAAAAAGTTTGCCGTCACGTTTATGTCAGAGACATGTGATTCCAGTTGAAAAGTGGACTATTGCTAAAGGTATTAAGGGTTTAAAATCAAAATCTTTGGATATTGATGGGATTAGTGTTTTGAATCTTGTTCCGAATTCTTTTGAACTGGTATCTCATCTCCAACTGTTTTTTCAAATGTGTTTGAGTAGTTCGTGTGTGCTCGACTCGTTCTTATGTGGTAGCGTTACGTCACTACTAAAAAAAGGAAAAGATCCGGTTTCTTGTAGTTCTTATAGGCCCATAACGGTAGCTTGTACTCTTAGCAAGCTTTTTGAACACCTCCTACTACCTTATATCACTAAGCTTGCTCTAAATGATGATAATCAATTTGGTTTTAGATCTTGGCTAGGCTGTCAGCATGCTCACCGTGCTTTGACTTCTTTATTAAAAGATGCCCATCGCACTCGTCGCGTACTCCATTTAGCAACCCTAGACTTGTCTAAAGCATTTGACAGTGTGTCATACTCAAGCATGAACAGCATTATGCCAGAGAGGAGTAAATCCGTCAGTAATCCACGTGCTTCGTTTTTGGTACTCCCATTCTTACCTTCGCCTTAAGTCATTAGATAATTATTATTTTGGTCATATCCCTGTTCGTTGCGGTGTAAGACAAGGGGGAGTTCTTTCGCCGTATATTTTTAATGCTTGTACTGAAAATGTATTATCAAAAATATCGACTACGTGCCTACTAGGACCATCTGATATCTCATATCTGGCTTATACGGATGACCTTCTTCTGATTAGTCAAACTGAGTCTGGTCTTGCCCGTTCAGTAAGTCAGTTACTTCTGCTTTCCGCGATATCGGCCTGTACCTAAATATTGACAAGTGCGAGTTTCTTGTTTTCAACGGTAATAATTATTCAGAATCACTATACTGCGGTGGTTTTAGTATTCCTCGTGTTAAATCGTTTCGTTGGCTTGGCATAACAGTTTGCGATTCTATGAATGCTCTCCGGTCTCGTGCTGTCAAAGATATTAGTGATAAGCTGAGGCTCGGTTACTCTAAGATTGTAGCAAATCGTGGACACTATAGGAGAAGAGCGCTAACTCGGCTTTACTCAAATTTTTGTGATCTTTCTGTGCTCTTCTGCTCTGGTATTAGGCCACTTCTGTTGACTTGTGATCTAAAACGTATCGCATAAATTATTACCGGTACTGTAAATTTCTTTTATATCTACCTCGTTCTTACCGGAATACAAAACTGGTTAAAAAGTATTGTGCGACAGATATTACTGGTGCTTTCGAAAAATTATCTGCGAAGCTAGCTATTGAAGCGCTTTATAGGCTAGGATGTTTTCATCGCTTTAACCTTCTTTTTTCTGTATGTGATTAAATTCGTTTCTTTTGTATTACTTTTGCTGTTTTTCTTTTGTATTTTACTCCACTGAACCTCTGTTTTGTGAAGTGGGTGATAAATAAATTATTATTATTATTATTAACTCGTAAACGAAAATGACAAGCAACGATATGCGTCGGAAGAAGAGAGGCAACAGCAAGAATCATAAGGAATACCAGGTGAATACTTATAAAGGAAACATGGTGTACTGTGTGTAACTCCTTTTTACTACTAGCTGTGGTGGGGAAAAACAGAGAAAAAGAAACTTCGCTCGCAGAAAAATGACTTTCCTTGTTATAAGATTCCTGCATAAAGGATTTTCGACCAAGGCAATTCTAATGATGTACTTTATGTTTCAAGCGGAAACTGTTTATAAGCGTTTCAGGGTATTTTGTTCTGAATACTATGGGCCGCGTTCGTCTTTGATTAGGTTGAAGCTACCGCTGGTAGCAGCTAACCGGTTTAGCCATGTTAAACCGACTGATCTTTTTATATTCTTAAAATTTTTTCTAGTATTAAAAACGACTTTAAATTACGAATTAGGATAGCTAATTAGGGGTGTATATAGCAATTTCATTAGATTAACATTTAGTTTTGATATACCGTGGTTTGTTTTTTACCTATGAAACATTAATTATTTCCATTTATCATGAGAGTTCTTTCTGTCACCCAGAACTTACTTCTGGTGCATTCAAAATAATACAGATTTTGGATAATTATAAGTGCTCACAGTTAGATAGATGGCGATACATATAATATTAGCCAAATTTTTGAAAATATTTTACTTACGTCGATTACACTGTGTACTGTAAAAATATCGAATAAATGCGGTCTTAAATCTCGCGTTGGATGTCAACATGCCCACCGTGTCCTGGTTTCTTTGCTGCGTGTACAGTCTCGTGGGTTTGACTTGCATACTTTTGCGTTGGACTCGTTCAAAGCGTTTGATAGTATTCGCCATGCCTAGGTGTGGCACACATTGACTATTTTCGACATTAGTCGTCCTGTACTTCAAGACTGATCATTATTGTGCCCCCCATTCTTTCCAGTTTTATGAAAATTTTGGCGGGGGTACCCCTCCTCCCCCCAGACAAACACACAAAACCAGGATAGGGCCTTGCCCCTCCCATCGTTTTTAATATATTCTTCTTAAATCGTCTGTTAACTATAACTAGAAATCCAACAACCGGAAAAAATGTCAAAATAAAGGTTACCAATTGGACAAGGGTGAGTGAATATCAATTATGTCATTACTTTTCTTAAACTTTCCGGCCTCAGTTGATTTTTCACTTTATTTGATATCCTATTTGTATCAAACTTGCATGCAGTGACTGTCCAATTATTTAGCCGCCTTTTAGGTCATTCGACCCTTGCGGTTGACAAAACAGGTCAAATAAAGTTTGAGAACGATCTTAGCAAGATATTAAACAAAAATATGTGCTAGATTTTTAGTAGTATAAGTTTGTTTTTCTTTGTACAGCTCAGGAGCACCAATTCACGAGTTGACTCGACAAAAAAAGAATGTCAATACAACAAAATCTAGAAAAAAATAAACAAAGTGGTTTTTCTTGTGTGAATCAGTGTATTTTCACTTGTGGAATTCTGCGCGGGAGGGGGGGGATGCACCAGACACAGTTTGTATGTCAAAAATTCAGTTCACAGAGCGAAACTTGGTCCCCCTAGTACTCTCAATATTAAATAAAAATGTGACAAAGTGGTAAATTTTGGAGAACACTAACGTCTAGGCGACACCGCTACGCGAATTATAGCTAGTATGTCTGACAGGAAGAATATTCTCAGTAGTCTTTCAAAAAGAGCCATGAAGTAAAGAAACCCCTTTGCATACGTAAAAAAAGAACACTTTTTAGTGTTCCGACATTTTTAGTGGCAAGCAAGCTTGAATTATTGTTAAAGCCAAACTTATTTATTTATAAGCCTTTATGCAGAATTTCACTTGGAAAAAAAAAATTCAACTCTGATGCGAGAGAGAAGCGAACCAAGCTATTCATCGCCATAACATCCTTTTTTCATCTGGCGACGAAAAATTTGGCAGCTAAACGAAATTTAAATTTTGGCCAAATCTAGCTTTAATGTTTGAAAGGGAAATACCTTCTAGCTCGAATGTTTCCTACTTCAGCATTGTTGTTACCCTGTTGAACAGATCCTGATGATGCTCTTGAGCGATTGGCTAACCAAGCGTTCCATCTCTGTTCTTTATCTGGGCAGTATTCTAAAAATCTGGGTAGGATATGCCCTTCCAGAGTTACACACCATGGTCCTTGACTAGGCTTGTTCCTTAGAAAAAAAAAATAATGTCAACTTTCGTCTTTGAATCAGTCAACTAAAACTATAAAATTTTAAATGATTTATTTTCGCTAATATTAGCACTATGCTAGTTCGACAAAACTGGACAACTGCAATGGCAAGAACTTGATCTGAAAATTGTAGGCATAATTAATTTTTCGTTAAGTTTTTCAACTATTAGACTCTTTTTCTATATTTTACCGGATTCAACAAAGATGGGAAAACAGCCATTCCAAGCTTTCAGGTTTTCTCATTTTCACGGATCTGCCTTATATCATCGCCCTGTTCAGTCAATAACAGCTACTACGTTACAAACTTGAACAGAGGGCTACTCACCGTGATAAATTACTAAGGCCGTAACCAGGCTTAATTTGTCATTGTCGACAGGTGGCTACACGTGTGGCTCAGATATTAGCAAAGGTTGGAACTGAACCTTGCATCATCTGAAACCTTCAAAAGGATTAAAAAAAATATATGATCAGACTACTTTAAGAAAACTTAAGTCCAACAGGAAATGTCTACATCTTATCTACATCTCATCTCATCTTATCATAGGATATGCAATTTAAAAGAGATCAACAGCTTACACGTTCAATATCTAAAAAACTTGGTAAAGGTCTTAAAAAATTTTGTTGGGTTTTAATGAACTCTATATATGAGCACAGACTAAATTTGTAGTAATTTCTTTACTTTTTAATCCTGCCTTTATTATTCGTTGTATTTTCTGTTCATTTTTGCTTCCATTTGGGTTCATCAAGGGCTCAGATCCAAAGACCCAACTATTTGGTCTCTGAACATACAGACCAAAATTCCTTGTATGATTACGATTTCAAGACATTATAGCATGTCTAATTTCCTGCTAAAATGCATTAATGGAGCTTCTGTTTTAAACGGACTGTTTCCATAATGAAGTTCTATTACCCTGGAACCTACACGAATCATAATTCCTAGAGAGGTATTTTCTAGATTTTTCGACCGATATATTTGTATTGGCAATCTTAAAATCTTGATGAAATGCAATGGTGAGGGTAAGGCCAACAAATGGCGTCAATTCATGAAAATTTTAGGGGAGGGAGAGGGGTCAAATTGGTGTTTTTTCGACCTTTTTAACGAAACTATCAAAAAACACCTTCTGAATGAAAAATATCCTCCAAAAAGGCATTTTTAAAAATCTAGGGGAAAAACAGCCCTTCTACAATTTTATAAAATCATCTGTTCTGTATAATAAGGCAATGATGAATGGGAAACACATTACTCTTTAATTAGTTTAGGATAAGGCATACACTATGATTTATCTTAAACGCTATTTTATCCCCTTATCTATTTTGAAAGGCTTTCGACCATTCAAACACTTATCGTATGCTTCCGTGTCAAATAATAAGCTTTAATTCTAGCGGTTTAGTTTTGTGACGTATTTTTGGGAGTCACTCCCATTCCTCCTTAAGCGTTTGTCGAAAATGGAAACTGTATATGCCCACCTTGCTTTACCCGTTGCCATATTTACCCGCTGTTGCAACGCCAAATCTTGAGCCAGTAGAAAGAACATACAAATCTAATTACAGTTGCCACCCCTCGTGATTTGTCACTATTTCTGGTGATCTTTTAAACTGTCTAAACAAAAGAATCACTAAATTTGCAAATAAACCACTAGACTATTGAAGAAAATCCCTAAATCAGCCAGAAAATCACTAAAACCTAGTGATTTTTGTCACCACGTGGCAACCCTGACTGATTGGTACTTTTGTATAAAATTTTAAGTCAGTGAAAAGAATAGAATTTTCTTCTTTTTTTTACCAATTTCCTCTGTTTCTCTGCGATTAAACTTCATAGAAACGACAGCGGGGGTAGTGGGGTTACCAGCATCGCTTATCCATAAAATCTTTCTTCTTCATTTTAAGCTTTAGCGACCATTGATTGTGAGTTAAAATCAAGTAGTTGTGAGCATCAAGCCGTGACTAATTGTAGAAAAAGTCAAGATAGATAGTCCGAGTGATTGAGAGGAAAATCTGGCATAAGCCAGATAAATAAGTCTATCTATCATCCATCCATGCGTCATTCCAAGGGCAGAACTAAGGCAGATAGTCATAGAACTAAAAGGATGAGACTCTTTACTTTCATTTGACAGAAACTTTTATTTTTTAGAAAAAGAAATCGCATATATTTCGATCTTACAGTGTAAATCTTTTTTGTGAAAAATCTACTATTTCCTTTATTTTTACTGATTTTTGGCGTTTCGGCAATGTATAAGATATATTATTTTGGAGTTCGGGATTTTAGACCTTGTATTTTATTAATAAATGACAGATCTGAGTGAAAAATTGAAAGCGTTAAAAAAGATTGAAAGAATGTTGGCGGGCAATTTTTTTGTCTAACAATAAGCTTTAGATCGTTTTCAACCGAACGACATTTTTCCAACAGTTAAATTAACTGCTCCTTTAGAAATATTATATAAAAATAACTAGTTTTTTAAATTGAAAGTAAGGAGCAACATTAAAACTTAAAACGAACAGAAATTACTCCGTATATGAAATGGGTTGTCCCCTCCGCAATCCCTCGCTCTTTACGCTAAAGCTTTTAATTGTTTTAAAAAGCAGAATTGTGGCAAAGAGTCAAACTTTAGCGTAAAGAGCGAGGGATTGCGGAGGGGACAACCCATTTCATATACGGAGTAATTTCTGTTCGTTTTAAGTTTTAATGTTACTCCTTACTTTCAATTTAAAAAACTAGTTTTTTTTATTTAATTTCTGAACGTTTTTGGATTAATGCATGTTTGATTTTGGCTCTCCACACATAAATTATTAAAATGAAATTTGCATATCAATTCCTTTTTTGGCTAAATGGCTTTCTCTTAGTTTTGATCAGACGATTTTGAGAAATAAGGGATGGGGAAGGAGGCCTAGTTGCCATGCAATTTTTCGGTTACATAAAAAGGCAACTATAAATTTTAATTTTTAACGAATTTTTTTATTAGTAAAAAATATACGTAACTTAAGAATTAACTTAGGTAACAAACTTTTATATTCATTAATTTTTATTATGTATATGAGAGGGCTTGTACCCTCGTTAATACCTCGTTCTTTACACTAAATCGTAAGTTTTGTCCTAATTCTTTAAGAATGACCCCTGAATCAGAAAGGCCGTAGAATAAATAGTTGAAATTACTAAAAATACTATAGCATAAAGAGCGAGGTATATATCTCCTCCTAAATACCTCGCTCTTTATGCTAAAGTATTTTTAGAACCCCTCATATGCGTAATAATCTCTGTCCGTTTTAAGTTTCAATGCTACTCTTTACTTTCAATTGAAAAAAATTTCCATGTTAGTTTTTCATTGTTTTTTTTATAGCAATTATAGAAAATCCTGCGCCCTTTTCATTGAATTTATGCTCCCCCATGACATATTTCTCCAAGGAAAGATCCTCCCACATAGCCCCCTCCCCTCAACCCCAGCCCCAAAACCAAAAAAAAATCCCCTGAAACCTACTGTACACTTCCCAATAACCATTATTATATGTAAACACTGGTCGAAGTTTGTAACTTGCAGCCCCTCCCCCAGGGACTCTGGGGGAGTAAGTCATTCCCAAAGACATAGTTATTATGGTTTTTGACTATGCTGAACCAAATGGCTATCTCAAAATTTTGATCTGTTGACTTTGGAGAAAAAATGAGCGTGGGAGGGGGCCTAGGTGCCCTCCAATTTTTTTGGTCACTTAAAAAGGGCAGTAGAACTTTTCATTTCCGTTAGAATGAGCCATCTTGCGGCATTCTAGGACCACTTGGTCGATACGATGACCCCTGGGGAAAAGAAAAAAAAAAAAAAAAAAAAAAAACAAACAAATAAACACGCACCCGTGATTCGTCTTCTGGCAAAAAATACGAAATTCCACATTTTTGTAGATAGAAGCTTGTAAATTTCGCTATAGGGTTCTCTGATACGCCGAATGCGATGGTTGAAAAACGTTGAAAGTACGCTGAATCTGATGGTGTGATTTTCGTTAAGATTCTGTGACTTTTAGGGGGTGTTTCCCCCTATTTTCTAAAATAAGGCAAATTTTTTCAGGCTCGTAACTTTTGATGACAAAGACTAAATTTGATGAAACTTATATTTTTAAAATCAGCATGAAAATCTGATTCTTTTGATGTATATTTTAGCATCAAAATTCCGTTTTTTTAGAGTTTCGTTTACTATTGAGCCGGGTCGCTCCTTACTACAGTTCGTTACCACGAACTGTTTGATAATTAGGGTTGCAAACACTTTAGTAATGTTTCACGTTCGAAAAATTAACTTCCAAGTTCAAATTCCATTCAAAATATAGGTATTTTAACTTCTTTTGTTGGGTAGAAAAATAGCTAATGGTTATTATTTTATAATGTTTAAATTCTTGAAATTTGTTTGGTTATTGTGGAAAGATGGGTTTGTCTAAAAGGAATATAAAGGAATAAATAGGCTACATAGGTTAAAAGTGATTTGGTTTCATATGGAAAATGAGTACAATGGCAGATGTAGTGGAGGTAGCGGGCGATGTCTAGTATCGATACTTTGATGTATTGTATTGAAGTATCTATGGTTTCAGAAGTATTGGTATTTTTTATATACACAGAATCAGAAAATTGAAATTTGCTAAGATTGGAATCAAGAATGTCCGATAAGGGAGACCTCAGGGCGAGGCCCCTCCCCGGAATCCTAAGTGTCTCCGGATTTCAGGGAATTTTTTTGTAGAAATTTTAAAATAATATATTTTGTATTTTTGCCGCCTTGTCCTTAGAAAAAAAACTTTACGCACACGCCTGGTTAGAAGTGTCACAAAAACGACAACTTTTGCTCGCATTAAAATTTGAAGATATGTCAATCTTGTCGGTTACAACTTCTAGCTTCCTGTTGCCTTACAGCATCCAGGTACCGATGCTTTTAAAAAGCACCATAGGAGAAATTCCCCAGAGAAATCTCTAGAAAAGCAAAATATTCGGTCCCCAAGCTCGAGCAAACCTCAGAAAAAAAAATAGAAAATCCAAACCTTTGTTACTTTTCCTGAGTGTGAGCAGCTTTGAACCACTTAATTAGTGATATAATTTATGTTTTATTTTTTACATCTTTATCTAGTACTTGCTTACCCGTCGTGCATTGCTGCGACCTTAAAAAAAGGAAATTCGAAGATCACTCCCATAGGAATATTCCCCCTTGCAGAAAGCTCCCTAAAAGGAAAATTCCACCGCAGAAGATTACTCCCGAAAAATCCCCCACAATTCCTTCTCAGCGAAAAATTTTCCTCGCGTGTTAATAGCGATCGCGCTTTTAAATTTACAAGTATTTGAAAATTTTCCCAGAGAATGTTTCCCCCACGGGCCATTCTCCTCCCAGAAAATTCCACCACCCCCAACACTAAGATAAATCCTATCCCAAAAAATTATGATCCCTTGCGTGAAATCCTGCCTTTCTTCCCCCACCAGCGGAAGTTTTTAATAATTCTGTTTTATATATTTAGTTTACACGGCATTCTTACAAGCGGCATTCAAAGAATATGCAGAATTTCTGTCAACAAGATAATGGCAACCGTTTTCTAGAACTCTTAAGGAGATGTACTGCAGATGAAGGTTGAAAACTGTCACATAAGCCCATAATGCAGAATTTCATGAAAAATTGAGAGCAGAATCAGCTAAAAGGCCTTATAGGAATGCGTATTCATGGACTCCTCATTTCATGACAACGCCCCGGCGCAGTCTTCATGCATTATAAAAAAAAACTTCGAGAGAATCTTGGTGGGAATTGTGCAACATCCATCTTTCCCATCGGACTGTTTCTTATTGCCAAAACTCGAAACAGTTGAAAATCGTCCATTTTAATGAATCACCACACACAGTAAAAACACAGTGAATAAAGGAGTCTCCAAATTTTTTCGAAAAAAGTCTAAAAGAATGACAGCGCCACCTTTGAAAGTGCAACAATGTTGATATAGATCTTGTCAAGAATTTGTAACAGAAAAAAAAATCCGCGTATTTTTTGAATACCTCTTGTGTTTGTGGGCATGATATCTACACCGGACATATTCTGTCCTGTGGTGGTGCAGTGGATTTGACCTTAGCTTGGTAATACGGGACCCAGAGATCGAATCACGCTGCAGGAATGCACTGCAGGGCCGACGCAGGGACCTTAGTAGTCAAGAAGCGTCGTTAATTCTTAAATAATAATAAAGACAGAATTCACTTAGCCCTGTAGTGGCGCAGTGGGTTTGACCTTAGCTTGGTAATACGGGACCCAGAGATCGAATTATGCTGCAGCAATGCACTGCAGGGCCGACGCAGGGACCTTAGTAGTCAAGAAGCATCGTTAATCTGATACAATACAATACAGAATTCACTTATGTATTTTTTTTCGATTATATCTTTTTTAAAGTACCCTTGTGATGCTAAGAAAATCGACAGCGATCCCTTTTGATTTGAGTTTACAAATACTTTAATATCTCCCATTCTTTTATTTTTCGTAAAAATTCTGCGTCATCATGGCATCACAATAAAGACAAACCTGAATACATGTATCCTACTTACTTATCCATCGCCATTGCTCTCAGTAAGTCAGATGGAAAATCTTTCATCATTTCTTTATCGCCGATGAGATGCTGAAACTTTTCAGTTGAAACCTAGATTTAAGAAAACTAAAGATTATTAAATGATTATTGCTATGATATAGCGTCATAGCTCTGATATGATACTGATGTCAAATTACTATGATAAAACGCCATTGCTTTCAGTAAATCGGATGGGATGTCTTTCATCATTTCTTTATCAATGATGAGAGGCTGAAACTTTTCAGTTGCAATCTAGACTCAGAGAAACTAAAGATTATTTCTGAACACATTGATTTTCGCTTTCTCGGCCCCAAAAAAGTAAGTAAGTATAACATCAACTCTATGCTACCTGGACAAGACATAAAAGGTAATACAACTTCAAAATAAGAGGAAACAACCAAAGACTTCTAGGTCACAGTCTCCCCTAGTGGTAATTATATAAACACTATTTTACCTTTTTTAATCGAAATATTCCACTTCTTATACTGAGTACGCTGGACTGTTTAACTCAATCTATTTTCAAGTATCCCACTCAGTTTTAAAGATTCCTGAGATGCATATTTAAAAAAAAAGCCGAAAAATAGTAAAATAAATTTCTATCAGAGTGTGAAATAAGCTTCCTTGTCCAGACCCTTCCATAACCTTACCCAAGCAACGCTATTTCTAATTATTCTGGTCTTATTTCTTATATACTGTCATAATGTCAATTCATATATTCTCTGATCTTTCTAATACTACTTAAGTAAGCAAAAGACAGCTATAAGCTGATTCAGATAAAAATTATAAATATTTTTTCTCAAACTCCTTTTTAAAATGGACGAAAAATATCAGAAATATTTTTTTTTTCAAGAATCTATCAATATAAGTGAAAACGAGGAGTACGAAACAGAAACGACTTTACATATTATAGATATAAATTGATCGGAGAAATAAAAGCATAAATAGAAAGAGTTGGCGAATTGAGGAAAATCCAGTTTAAAAAAATAAATCAAGCTATATAATACAAAAACAGTTTTATACCTTTTATTTCGTTTTGAAATTGAATTAAAAAATACACATATATTTATTACTTTAGACTTTTTAGGCTTCTTTGAGACTAAAAAAGTCTTAAGTAATCTCTAGGGAAAATATTTTCTTAGCCAAAATTCGAATCCAAGCTACCACGGGCACAGGCATAAGTTCTAACAGCTGCTCAATCAAGTCGTATATACTAGTGTTTGTTTTATACTCCCTGCTGTGCATAATTTATGATTAATAACCAGTCTGATACTTCATCCAAATATAGCAGCAAACCACACTTAGCATTTTAAAATTCCTACTTATGCTCAAGGTTATCAACCTTCAAGGGTTTATAATTTCAGTTAGCTAAAAACTTTTGAGAAATATTAAGAGAGGTGGGAGGAGGAGTGTAAAACAGGGAAGAATTTTGATATTGTATTATTGTACTTTCATCAGAAGTGCCTGTAGTGATAAAATTTGAAAGTGATCGACAAGCAGTTGATTTATGAATAATATTAAGGTGGCTGGGAGGGAGAGTACACAAGAGGGAGAAAATTTAATTTTGTATTATTTCACTTTCGTCGAAAGTAGTTTTTTCTTTAATTTAGGGTGGGGGGAGTAATTTCCCCAACGTTGCAAGCAGGGCGGTATCCAAGATTTTTTTTTGGGGGGGAGGAGTTTACAAAATATTTTTTCGGGGGAAGGGGGTTATGCAAAAGAACAAAAAAAAAATTGTTTATATCCATTTTTGTTGCGTTTTTACGAGTCAGACAAACAATTCAGACAGGGGGGGGGGGGGTGTTCAACCCCACTGGATACGGTCTTGGTTGCAAGTTTCATTCACGTACCTCAAAAACATTTTTATTAAACGACTGCAATTCTATCGAAATTTCAAAATTCAAAAAATACCAAGAATAACAAGCTTAGGAATAAAAGCACCCTGGTAGACAGTCTATACCGACTTAGAATACCTTAGCACAGTTGCCGGTAAAACGCGGCTCCGGAGCCGCGTGTGGCTGTTTGATCCCTTAAGTGCGGTTCTGGCACAAATATCCACGTAAGGCGCAATAAGATTTTCATTTTAATAAAAATGGTAAGAAAGAAATTACATCTTATTTCGACAAATTAAAATTCTTCTATAAATCGAGAACATGTCTAATTTTTGTTTAAGTTAAAAGATTTCAAGAACTAAGCAGATATTCTGAAAAGAATTCGAGTTACCATTGTCTTCCAAAACCATTAAAGATACAGCAATTAAGATTTATTCCAGTATAAACACACATCATATTCAAGATCTGAAATTGGTTTAGGCTTTATAAATAGCAGCTGACAAGTCTTGTGACATAAATGATACACCACAAGTTGCACTTTTTGTAAGATTTATGTCTCATTCAGGCCCTTAATAAGAACTTTTCGGATTATTACCACTCAAAGGTCAGTATTGTGAGAAAATATCACATGTGCTGTATTTGAGTATATAAATAAGCATCATTTTCCCTCGATAAAATTGAGTTCACTTCAACAGACGGGGCCAAAAGTATGACCGGCGTAAGAAAAAGATTTGTTGCTATTTTGAAAGGAAAGTTAATCACGAGATACTTGTTAACCATTGTATCGTTCATCAAGTGGTGCTTTGTGCATAAACATTTCCAGAAGTACTACTACTATTAACAACTCACCGCAGCACCAAACCGCCTGAGGCCAACACAGCTACACATGCTCCCCCTCCATCCCAATCTATTCAAAGCCTCCCTCTTGACACCATCCCAAGAAGTTCCCATTTCCTTTAAATCTTTCTTTCTTTATGGCATCTTTCTACCCAGATGAGGGCGACTCGCTTTCCGTTTAGCCCTTGACGGTTGGACGAAAAGGACAATCTTCGGCAATCTGGCATCCTTCATCCGTAGAACGTGCCCTAACCATCTCAAACTTTCTTTCATTATAGCCCTAGAAAGCAGGATTGAACCAGACTTTTCGTACAGCCTACCGTTTGAAATACGATCAGTCAGCCGGGTACCCAGAATAATCCATAGGCAATTTCTTTGGAAAAACATCTAGTAAATTTTCATCCCGCTTTTTGGACCGCCCTTGGTTCAGAGCCATATTTGACAATTGTCATCACTGTACCTTCCAACATTCTAACCTTGGTTTGCAGATTTATCTTCCTATTCTTCCAAACTTCTTTTAATTGTGAAAAAAAAAAGACACTGAGCCTTGGCTATTCTATTTTTAACATCTTCACTGCTCCCACCGTCTTTACTAATGATATTACCAAGGTAAGTAAAGCTGCCCGTCTGATCAATCTTTTCGTTACACAACGTCACCTTTTCATCTTCACTTTTTCCTAGCCTTAGTGATTTAGTCTTCTTAACATAAATTTTCCAACCTATTCTAGCACCCTGAACTCGCAAAACCTCTAAAAGTTCATTCATTTTGCTCACACTTTCATCTAGGATGCTTAAATCGTCACCATAATCAAAGTCCAGGAGAGTTTTTCCTCCTCATTTGATTCCGTGGTCTCCCATTGCCTTTCCTGTGCTCCTTAAGACAAAGTCCATCAAAATGGTCCATATAAAGGGGGATAGAACACAAACCTGCTCAACTTCTGAATTAATACAAAACCAGCTGCTAACCTCATTTCCTACCTTGACTGCAGCAGTATTATTCTCGTACATAGCACTAGTCACTTTAATGTATTTGCCTGGTATACCATACAAGGATAAGACCTTTGCTAAAGCTCTTTTATCAACAGAATTGAACATGCAATTAATGATTACCATTATCAAGTCCATTTTAGCTAAAGCTCTTAGTCATCGCCAATTCTAAGATTTTATTTGAACAGATGGAGTGAGTAAGCTGAACTTCTGCTTCATAACTAAGTATGTTGGTTATCAAGAGGGCACGTTTTAAAACGTTTCGTGCCCCTTTTTTCAGAAATTAATGCATTTCTCCTTGATAAGGGCATTCACTATTCAGATCTGAGAGACGATAAGTGGACCCAAAACTTTTATGTCATAGTATATGATACGTCTCATCAAAATCAGCTTAATCGTAAACTACAAGGGAAAGAAAACTCATTTTTTTTCGATGTTAGAAGAGGCATTAACATTCGAAAAAACATCCATTTTTGCTCGGGATTTTGAAAGGAAAACATTATATCACTTTCCGAGCTTGCTGAAGCATTGCAAAGAAAATAATTCCTCTATCAATAAACACCATTTTAAAACAATAATTTCAAATATGAGGGAAGCGCTTCTCGGTTTCCCTTTCAGGAATTTAAAAACAGCAGGGCAACTTTAGCATTTGTCAAAAGTTCTCTTAATGCTGCGATAACCGACTGAAATTGACATTGGTAGCTTGGAAACATTAGTAGCTTTGGAATACAGTTGCTGGATTTAAAAAACAAAAACAAAAAAAAACAAGGAGATAAGACACTCTAAATTCGAACGTCTTTGTTTGAATTGGAAAAATTGGAGAAGAAACAAATGCAATCTTAGTTAACAACACAAGTGAATCACCTGGATGACCTATGAATGACCTGGAGAAGGAAGACATGAGCAGTTTCAACGCTTTGAATAGCATTCCTGAATCTTACGATCAGCTGAAATAGCTTGCGTTTGCTGTTCTTTCCCTTTTCGGTTGTGCATGCATATGCGGACAAGTCCTTTTGAAGCATGAACATTATCAAAAGTAAACTGAGAAGTTATCTTATTGATGATAAGCTTGGAAACATGCCAAAATTAAAAACCACAATATACAAACCTTACAGACTCAAACTTTACAAGGAGATGCAAGCATATTGTTCGCATTAATAAAGTTTCAATACATATGAAATTTTGTTTTATTTAGGCTCCTACTTATTAAGTGCAAAAAAAGTTTACTGAACAAGCAAATTTGGCTCCTATTTCCTTAAATTTTACTGTAATGTTCATATTTGGCTCTTTGGATAATAACTTTGGCGACCACTCCCATAGCAAATCTGTAAAATACGAATTCCACTTACCTTAACTCGATTTCTATATGCAGATTTGGCCTCCTCCAACTTTGCCATGTTTTGTTTGACAGCTGATAGTCCTTTTTCTGATAATTCTAAACCGTTCATTTTACCTTCTCGGACATATTTCTTCAACAGTGCCTTCTCAGGGGCGGCTAAGTCTTCATTCAACAGATTCTAAAAATAAAAACTTTTATCAAGCCTTATAAATATACACTTAAGCCATTATAAAAAAAGGAAAAAATCATGGATAGTGTAATAGTAAAATATGCTAATTAACAATAATTAATTAGGTATCTTAATTATCTATAAAAACTGTAAAGTAAAGACACGATGTAGGAACATTCAATTTAATTAAAGATAAATAGACCAATATGGAAAAGATGAAACATATATAAGAGCATATGAGATATTATACAAAATTATGACATCTAAGAAGGTTTTCGAACCAGAAGCTTAATCTTTGATCAGTCGTGTCAATAGAATGGGGTATCCCCCCTAAATTTAAAAAGTAATTTGGTATTTACATTGAAAAAGCCTTTTATTGGTATTTTTATAAACTGAAAAAAAAAAGTTGCCAATTTCCCTTTACAAAAGCAAGCAATGTAAACCAACTTCTAACAAAATTACAGAACATTTATACTTTTGAAATGGAGCAAGCTTTTCGCTCTAGATTTCAACAACCTACGAAATTTATTCTCTAAAATTAATTTTCACTAGAAAAAAAATTTAGCAGCTAGTGGTTTCGATCCACCGACCTCTGGGTTATGGGCCCAGCGCGCTTCCGCTGCGCCAAGCTGCTCTTGTAATACAAATGAAACCAAGAACCATATGATGAATTAATTGGTTCGATTAAGGATTTCAACACTCGAACTACACACACTGATTTACAATGATCTGTTTTCTAGAAATAGATGGTAGAGATGAGAGATTGGTTGTCAATGTCAATTATTTATTGAGAAACACACGCCCAAATTAAAAGAAACAACAAAGAGTGAGTTTTTATGGCGCTTGTTTTTTGGGCGGGGGAGTTCTTGAAAACGTGGGTAATTCTGTTTTTTTCTTTTTTTTTTCAATAACAACACCAAAAAAGATATGTTTCAACGAAAATAACCAAATAAGTATTTTTCACCATCTAGGGGAGAGGAAGGAATCTAAGGCACAATTGTAGAATGATATCAGGAAGCAGTAAAACTAACAATTGTAAATCCAAAGCGCACAATAAATCACTGTACAAGATCCCCAGACCGACGCCAATTAGTTTTGGCTTATCACCATCGTGGCTGTATAATAATTAAAAAAAAAAAACTGTTTTTTTTTTTACTGAAAGTAAGGAGCGACATTAAAACTTAAAACGAACAGAAATTACTCCGTATATGAAATGGGTTGTCCCCTCCGCAGTCCCTCGCTCTTTACGCTAAAGTTTTTAATTGCTTTAAAAAGTAGAATTGTGGCAAAGAGTCAAACTTTAGCGTAAAGAGCGAGGGATTGCGGAGGGGACAACCCATTTCATATACGGAGTAATTTCTGTTCGTTTTAAGTTTTAATGTCGCTCCTTACTTTCAGTTAAAAAAAAACTAGTTTTTTTATTTAATTTCTGAACGTTTTTGAATTAATGCATGTTTGATTTTGGCTCTCCGCACATAAATTATCGAAATGAAATTAGTATATTAATTTTTTTTGGCTAAATGGCTTTCTCTTAGTTTTGATCAGACGATTTTGAGAAATAAGGGGTGGGGAAGGAAGCCTAGCTGCCCTCCAGTTTTTCGGTTGCTTAAAAAGGCTACTAGAACTTTTAATTTTCAACGAACGTTTTTATTAGTAAAAAATATATACGTAACTTAAGAATTAATTTACGTAACAAACTTTTATATTCTTATATTTTTATTATGTGTACGAGGGGGTTTGTACCCTCGTTAATACCTCGCTCTTTACACTAAATCGTAAGTTTTGTCCCAATTCTTTAAGAATGACGCCTGAATTAAAAAAGGCCGTAGAATAAATAGTTGAAATCACTAAAAATATTTTAGCATAAAGAGCGAGGTATTTATCTCCTCCTAAATACCTCGCTCTTTATGCTAAAGTATTTTTAGAATCCCTCATATGCGTAATAAACTCTGTTCGTTTTAAATTTCAATGCTATTCCTTACTTTCATTTGAAAAAAACGTTTTCATGTTTATTTTTTCATTGTTTTTTTTATAGTAATGCTAGAAAATCCTGCGCCCTTTTCATTGAATTTTTCTTCCCCCATGACATATTCCTCAAAGGAAAGATCCTCCCACAAAGCCCTCTCCCATCAACCCCACCCCCCAAACCAAAAAATCCCCATGAAAACGTCTGTACACTTCCCAATAACCATTACTATATGTAAACACTGGTCAAAGTTTGTAACTTGCAGCCCTCCCTCAGGGATTGTGGGGGAGTAAGTCATTCCCAAAGACATAGTTATTATGGTTTTCGACTATGCTGAACAAAATGGCTATCTTAAAATTTTAATCTGTTGACTTTTGGAAAAAAATGAGCGTGGGAGGGGGCCTATTTGCCCTCCAATTTTTTTGGTCACTTAAAAAGGGCACTAGAACTTTTCATTTCCGTTACAATGAGCCCTCTCGTGATATTCTAGGACCACTTGGTCGATAAGATGACCCCTGGGAAAAAAAACAAACAAATAAACACGCACCCGTGATTTGTCTTCTGGCAAAAAATACAAAATTCCAAATTTTTTTAGATAGGAGCTTGAAATTTTTGCTATAGAGTTCTCTGATATACCGAATGCGATAGGGTGATTTTCGTTAAGATTCTATGACTTTTAGGGGATGTTTCCCCCTTTTTTAAAAATAGGGCAAATTTTCTCAGGCTCGTAACTTTTGATGAAAAAGACTAAATTAATTGAAACTTATATATTTAGAATCAGCGTAAAAATTCGATTCTTTTGATGTATCTTTTAGCATCAAAATTCCGTTTTTTAGAGTTCCGTTTACTATTGAGCTGGGTCGCCCCTTACTACAGTTCCTTACCACGAACTGTTTGAAAAGAAAATAATTCGGTATTTCGGGGCTTCTGACATTATTTCTCCTTTGCGGAAGTTAGGCTCAAAATTGAAAAAGGATTATATTTTTTCTCTGGGCCCCTTCCACCTCTTAGTTCGTTTATTTTCCCGTTAGTTTTCACCTGTTTTCGCTTTATAGTTGTGTTATCTCTTAGCAGTTCTTTCGTTAGTTGAGTTATGGTTGTGGTATATATGTAATATCGCTCGTATAGTTGTGTTTTTTTCAAATTATACTCTATAATAGAGAGGCTCCGAACACCCAGCATTGTATATTAAGCTCTTAATTTGACGTTTTTTTCTAACGCGACCAGATTCGTCTTGCGCCCTTTTCATTGAATTTTTTTCCCCCATGGCATATTTCTCCACGGAAAGATCCTCCCACATAGCCCCCTCCCTAAACCCTACCCCCAAAACCGAAAAAATCCCCGTGAAAATGTCTGTACACTTCCCAATAACCATTATTATATGTAAACACTGGTTGAAGTTTGTAACTTGCAGCCCCTCCCCCAGGGAATGCGGGGGAGTAAGTCATCCCCAAATACATAGTTATTAAAATTTTCGACTATGCTAAACAAAATGGCTATCTCAAAATTTTGATCCGTTGACTTTGGGAAAAAATGAGCGTGGGAGGGGGCCTAGATGCCCTCCAATTTTTTTGGTCACTTAAAAAGGACACTAGAAATTTTCATTTCCGTTAGAATGAGCCCTTTTGCGACATTCTCGGACCACTTGGTCGATACGATGACCCCTGGGGAAAAAAACAAAAAAAAAACAAAAAAACAAAACAAACAAACAAATAAACACGCACCCGTGATTTGTCTTCTGGCAAAAAATGCAAAATTCCACGTTTTTGTAGATAGGAGCTTGAAACTTCTACAGTAGGGTTCTCTGATACACTGAATCTGATGGTGTCATTTTCGTTAGGATCCTATGACTTTTAGGGTGTGTTTCCCCCTATTTTCCTAAATAAGGCAAATTTTCTCAGGCTCGTAACTTTTGATGGCTAAGACTAAACTTGATGAAACTTGTATATTTAAAATCAGCATTAAAATGCGATTCTTTTGATGTAGCTATTGATACCAAAATTCAATTTTTTAGAGTTTTGGTTACTATTGAGCCGGATCGCTCCTTACTACAGTTTCTTACCACGAACTGTTTGATTAAATAAAAAAAAAAAAAACTAATTTTTTTAGCTGAAAGTAAGGAGCGACATTAAAACTTAAAACGAACAGAAATTACTCCGTATATAAAACGGGTTGTCCCCTCCGCAATCCCTCGCTCTTTACGCTAAAGCTTTTAATTGTTTTAAAAAGTAGAATTGTGGCAGAGTCAAACTTTAGCGTAAAGAGCGAGGGATTGCGGTTCGTTACCACGAACTGTTTGATAATAAAAAAAGAAGCCAACCATGGGAGAAAATGGATGGAAAGTGTTGAAGTTCGAACGAAGCAGGAAAACTTGGGCGAGATCAAAGGCACGTATGAAACAACATCTAACGAAGTTTTATTCATAATAATGAATTTAACACTGTTGCAATTTTCGCTCATTTAGAAGGAAAACGCTTTCTTAAAATAACCAAAAAAGTGGTAAATAGTCTAAATGGCGGTTTTTTTCATGTATTTTATCCTTTTGGAATAGAGTAAGAGCCTAAATAATGTCCTGAGAAGCCATTCTGAAGCATCTACACCCACCTCCTTCACCGTCACATGGAACCGACCTTTGATAAAATTGGATTAATTTTGTATTACGAAAGTGGGACTTTCGATACTTGTCAATTAAGTTGATCGCACTCAAGAAGTTTTATCTGTTTGATCTGAGTAAAACCGGGTTCTCTGTCTGCATTCGGAGATAATTAGCTTAGTCTCACTGAGATAGACGACAATATAGGTACATTTTTAATTGAAAACTTAATATGTAGAGGTGGTTGGGTTAGGTATTTAATATAATGCATTCTGGGCGGCCTGTTCTCCATAATTCCATAATAAGTTTTACATTTTCACCACATCTTGGATATATCTTGTCGACATAATTGACAAGTACCCACTTTTCAGAAAGAAAGAAGCCCTCACGAAGACCAGAGGTAGGGTTTTGAGCCTCATACCTATTCAATATCAGAATAAAATTTATCTTAATTTCAAAGTTTTTTTTTAATGATTAGAAATGCGTTTTCAAACCCTAGAATAGACACAGGTGACAGTAGATTCAAACTAAGATTAAGGAAGACGGATTTCTGCCAAAGTTAAGACAGGACCCGTTTTCTAATCCTTGTTAATCCTGTTTCCTAACAATTTGAAATTGTTGAAATCATCCAATAATTTTAAATTTGCCTTTTATTTTATTCTTGATTTTTTTTCTTAAAATCGCAAAGAAGATAAAAAAAAACACTTTGATCAGCTGTTTTCAAAGGGAGGACCAGCAGTGAAATCAGTTCAACCACGCGTTGATCAGCTTAGCCCTTTGAGAACAGCTTAGTGAATGGTGTCTGGTGATTATTTCAGAAGAGTGAAAAGAACAGATACAGCCTTAGGAGTAACAGCGACGTTATATGCGATGATGTTAATTTGTGTCGTTTCGCCATACGTATATTTTTGCCTGACATTTTCAATCGAACACGTTGCGATGTTTACTTGATTACATCCTAGAATTATTTAATTAGTTATTTTTAATCGAGATATTTCAAATATATTCTCTAAACTTTTAAATTTGATTTCAACCAAATATTGCTCAGTTAAAGGTTGCAACGGGTTCGATAGAAAACTTTAGACAAAAAAACACGAATGAAGAAACGGGACACATTTATATCACTGCATATTTATGTTACCGTGAATGTCCGCAAATTCGTGAAAGTCGGCATTCACCTGTGAATGTCCAAAATACCTTTTTCTTCATTGAATTTAACCAGTGTTGCCAGTTTTTTTTCAATATAGTGCAAGGTTTGATGATGACAGCTTAGTTTAGAATAGATTAGATTTGGTTAGGTTAGCTTAGGTTCCCACCCATTTCTGATATTTAGAACCAAATTTAACATAATCTAACCTAACCTAAACTAGCATAATCTAACCCAACCTAACTTTAACTTTTACCAACATAGCATAGACTCACCAAGCTGATTGAATTCAAACAGAGAAAAAGGAATTTCGAACATTCACCGGTTAACGTCGACATAAACCAGATTTCGGACATTCCCGGTAACGTGTACACGATATATGTCTGTTTATATAACAGGTATATCCTCAGAACCTTATATTTGGTTTCAAATTACTCAGTTCAACATGGCAAAGTGTTCAATTGAAAATTCCAGAAAAATTTACAAATGGACAAACGGCACAAATTCACATCACTTCATATAACGACATTGATACTCATATAACAGTATCCGTCCTATTATTGTACTTCTGAGGTTCAATTCAAAGTCCGGTTGGGTTGACTTAACTGCTGGTTCTCCCATTGAAAACAGCTGACCAAAGCAGGGAATTATTTGCGATTTTATGAAAAATCCAGAATAAAATAAAACAAATCAGTGGGCAAAACAAAATTAGTTGGCAAGAAAAAAAAACTTAATAATAGTAACAAATCACTAGGAATGGCAACACTGTAGCTAAGAAAATTACTGCTTGGATTTTTTTGTACGCAACAGCTGAAGAAGGGAAAATGTATGAGCAACAGGGATGTAATCAAGAGGAGGTTACTGGGTTTGACCCCGCCCCAGAAAAAAAAATTCCTCGACTTTTAAATTTTCCCCTGAATTACTGGTAAACCCCTTGAGAACCATTGTGGAGGATAGATTGGGAGATTTTCTCCTGAGGTGCCGTAAGGTATCTCAAATTAGGGTAAATTGACCGGAGGAAAATTCTGATGAGCTACTTCTTGGCATTCTTACATCAACGACTCCACAATCGATTTTTATGATGGGAAATTTCGTGTTGAAGGCAATGGAAGTGAAGTTTCTCTAGTAATGCAGTAAATATACAAAACTGCACGAAACAGATTCATAGGAGGATCTGTGGTCGAATCACTTATGGCCATACCACTGACCTCTCACTACTCAGATACCCATGGATCTTCTGGGACATTTTCTATCAAGCTTAGCGTTGTCGTGCATATACATGATGCTGGAAACGAGCGTTCCACGGCGTTATCTTCTGGTTCTTCTTTTTTTTCTTCACTTTCAATTTTAATTCGTCCTGCTCATCGTTTCCACATCTACCGCATATTTCTTTGTCCTTCACCTTAGTTACTGATTCGTTTTATCTTCACTGTCGCTTATCTTATAACCAGATATTTCTTTGATCTTCACTTTCGATTTTGACTCATTGTGTTGCGAGAGCAACACTTTGGTTTTGTCGTTTTTTTTTTTGTTTTTTTTTGTTCCTAGCATCTCGATTTCAGCTTATTCCTAGAAAGTGGTAAGGGTCTAACCTCTGTGGTTTTTACGGAAACTGTGGACCTTAGGCCGGATTGATGAATATGACTTTGCATTTTGGAAAGCTTCGTTGAACTTTTGCCTGGAGCCAAAAAGGATAATTTTTTGCTTGTCCTCGAGCCAGAGCCTATAGTGTGTGAAGTGACTTGGAGTTTTATAGCCTATGTCAGAGAGAACTATCTGAAGTTATGCAGTCAAGCTTTCGTTTCATCAAACCATGTGTCTGCTTTCGAGTGGAAAGCTCTGTTCTAGCAGGCAAGCAGGCCGGCATCAGTTTCAAATTGAAGATAGACTAAATATATGCGGCAGTTACCCGGCCCCACAGCCAATATACCTTATTTGAGTGATAAATAGAAACATGTTACAGAAATAAAAAAGTGGGGACCAAAAGTGCTTCCATCTATTATTTTTACTCATTTCTGTCCGTGATTTCAGCTCAGTTTATCATTCAGTTTTTCGCACTTGGGACTGCGGTAGAGAAATGGTATCGGATGTGCCCTTAAACTTTAAAATCTCATTGCTAAGGAAATTATAGTTTATCCTTTAGTCCTTTCTAAGTGATGACGTTAGAAACTTGGCCTACGGCAAAAAAGTCAACTTTTGAGCTAAGACAGATAGATTTTTTTCTACGGCAGTCGAAAGATCTTGATGAGCTGATCAAAGTATATGTCATCCATTTTTTGGTAGAAAAATTCCTTCATTAGATATACCAGTTTGAAAGTTTAAAGGAGTTGACAACTTCAGTATTAAGGTACACGCTGAAACCAAAAATAGGCCGATACAGAAATGGTATCAGGTGTGCCTCTTAAACTTTAAAGGTTCTTTCATTGCTAAAGAAATTAGAGTTTTTCCTTTGCTCCTTTCTAAGTGATGACGTTAGAAACTTGGCCTACGGCAAAAAAGTCAACTTTTGAACTAAGGCAGATAGATTTTTTTTCGATGGCAGTCGATAGCTCTTGATGAGCTGATCAAAGTATATGTCATCCATTTTTCGGTAGAAAAATTGCTTCATGAGATGTACCAGTTTGAAAGTTCAAAGGGGTTGACAAATTCAGTAGTAAGGTACACACTGAAACCAAAAATAAGCGGATACCAATTGTGAGACATATAGGGGAGTTTTAAGCAACAGTCGGCTGTTAGCTCATAATCATCTTGGGCAATGAGGGGTTCGCAATTTTTGCTAGTCAGTGTACCTATTATTTGTTTCCGGTGTATTTGATGGTAAGACCAATTTGGTTCCAGTGGTAAGACATGTAAGGGACTTGTTTATTTTAAGATTTTTACAGATTAACAACTTCGGCGTTTAATCGAAGCGAGGAAACAAAATCAAAGTGTTGCTCTCGCAACACTTAGCTCGGTGAAGCCGAACAAACGTTGCCACAACACCTCACGTTACCCATGCGACGTAGATCTAGTTGTAATTGTCGCTGTCGCAAGTATTCCAACGCTATATTTCTTTGTTCTTCATTTTCGTTTATCTCTACTTCAATTTTTTTTCACTACCCTTTACCTTAGCTGCTCGGATTTGTTTTGTCACATTTGATGGTCTAGATTATTCATTTGTCCTTTACACATTATGAAGCTGCTTAAAACGTCTTTTGTGAATGGATTCATTACATTTGGATTTTATATTTAGCTATATTCATATTATAATGTTGCCTGCGTCATAGATACTAAAAACCGTACGATCACTCCGAGGGAGGGGGTTATGAAACTTATTCTTTTGAAATGTGCGCATAAGTATGACGTCACTCACGCCGATCTTTTTTCCAAAATTAAAGCTCTAAACGAATTTTCTCCAACTCGTGACCTATATAGATATTTTTTAGGGCAAAAAAAAATCCCAGAACACCAATTCAAAAGAAAATAAATAAAAAATATTTGGAGCTATTTTCAAGAAAAAATGCAAACATACAAACATATACAACTATTGCTCGTTTGGAGAGATTAGAATATCTGGATTTATGATACACCCAGGTATTCGCTGATATTTTCTCTTAACCCTGATGAGGATAGGCTGGATATAAAAAGTACAGAAAGGTATAAATTTGCTAGACTTTTTTGAGCTGAAAACCTCTTCCTGGCTAAGGTGTCTTTTATGGGCTGTCTTCCCATAGCAGTATAATGTTTGAAGACATGAATATATAATGAATTGGTGGTAACACACAGGAGATTGCTCGTGCAGGATTTTGATACTTGTTGATAGAAGAGCATCATCAAAAGTGGAAAACCATGTTGCGACATAGATGGGGTTAAGATTGCACAAAGCCTACATTCATACAGGAGGTTCTAAGGAGGACCTCCTTAGGAGGTCCTAAGGACCTCCTCAGGAGGTTCTAAGGACTTTTTTTGCTGTCTGGTTCTAAGCCGACTTAAGCGCTTCGTACAGACTCGTTAATACTCTGTAATGCTCTTCGTAATAATGTGTGATATAAAGCTACTTCAAAAGGTTACGGAAGTGTTGTTAATTATCTTGTAGATCAAACTTACGTACGAACTTACATTAAAAATCAGAAAGGTGAAACAGCATTGGGTCTTTTAGATACACATCATACAACAGATGCAACAGATTCTGAGACACATCGTTACTACAGAGCAACTTAAACTTCGATCCTTCTTCTCCGGAGGAGAGTCTTATAGCCGCTTTACTGTAGTAACTGTTAATTTAAGATGTATTATCATTGTTTAACATTATAATATGTTCAGATATGGTCCACATGGGTTATTACTTTGCATATTATCGTAAATCTTACTACATTTAATTTTTTTTGTATCTGTGCGTTATCAGTAGCTAAAAATCAATTTTAAGCCTCTTCAATAGATATCGAAACTAAACAACTGTGGCCGAGTGGTTCAGGCGTTGGACTTGAAATCCAAAGGGGTTCCCCCACGTAGGTTGGAATTCTGACGGTTCCGATACTTTTTATTCATCAGATAGATGACAACTTTAAATATTCTATTTTAATTTTAGAAAGTATTCAGAAATTTAAAAATACTTACACATTCACTTTTCTATTATTGTAAACTCTTCATCTATCTATCTATCTATCTATATAAAAATAAGTTGTTTGTCTGTTGACTGACGTCATGTTTGTGTGTCGACTGACGTCATGTTTGTCGACTGACGTCATTATAAGGATTGAGCTGTATGTCGTCATGAAGTTGTTTGTCGACTGACGTCATGTTTGTCGACTGACGAAATTACAGACCGGGACACCGGGACACAAATGACGACCGGGACACAGGGAATATAAATAACGACCGGGACACAGGGACACAACTACAACGGGGACGCCGGGGGGCACAGGGGGGATATGTAAATGACGACCGGGACACAGGGAATGTTCGATTAGCAATCACCATTAACAAAGTTCAAGGGCAATCATTATAATAATGAGGTATAGATCTCAATACAGATTGTTTTTCCCATGGAAATATATGTTGCATGTTCAAGAGTCGGTAAACCTGACAATCTTTTTATATGCACAGACAATGAGTTAAAAACATATATATATATATATATATATATATATATATATATATATATATATATATATATATATATATATATATATATATATATATATATATATATATATATATATATATATATATATATATATATATATATATATATATATGTATATATATATATATACATATATATATATATATATATATATACATATATATATATATATATATATACATATATATATATATATATATATATATATACATATATATATATATATATATATATATATATATATATATATATATATATATATATATATATATATATATATATATATATACTAGCTGTTGGGGTGGCGCTTCGCGCCACCCCAACACCTAGTTGGTGGAGGCGCTTCGCGTCCCCCCCCCCAAGCCCCCCCGCGCGCGTAAGTCGTTACGCGCCATTGTAGTTGTGTCCCTATGTCCCACCTGTGAATGTATATATATATATATATATATATATATATATATATATATATATATATATATATATATATATGTTTTTAACTACGTAAAACTTGCGAATATACAACATTCTTTGCTGTCCCATTGTCTGTGAATATAAATAGATTGTCAGGTTTACCGACTCTTGAACATGCCACATATAATGGTCCATGGGAAAACAATCTGTATTCAGATCTATACCTCATGATTCTAATGATCGCCCTTGAGCATTGTTGATGGTGATTGCTAATCGACGATTCCCTGTGTCGCCGTCGTCATTTATATATCCCCCTGTGCCTCCCGGCGTCCCCGTTGTAGTTGTGTCACTGTGTCCCGGTCGTCATTTATATTCCATGTGTCCCGGTCGTCATTTGTGCCCCGGTCTGTATATACATTCGTTTTTGAATTGGTCTTTTTTTAGGTTTTAGTTTTTTACCTTTTTTTAGTTTTTTTAGTTATACCTCATGATTCTAATGATTGCCCTTGAGCTTTGTTGATGGTGATTGCTAATCGAACATTCCCTGTGTCCCCGTCGTCATTTATGTATCCCCCTGTGCCCCCCGGCGTCCCCGTTGTAGTTGTGTCCCTGTGTCCCGGTCGTCATTTATATTCCCTGTGTCCCGGTCGTCATTTGTATCCCGGTGTCCCGGTCTGTATATACATTCGTTTTTGAAATGGTATATGATGAAATAAGTTTTTGTATTTTTCCCCTTTTTTTCTTTTTAGTTTTTTTTTTGGTTTTTACTTTTTTTATTTTTATTTTTTTTAGTTTGTTTTTCTCCTTAATTTTTCATTTTTTTCTTTTTTTTTCTTTTTTTTCTTTTTTAGTTTTTTTTTAGTTTTTTAGCTTTTTTAGTTTTTAGTTTTTTTTTCTTTTTAGTTTTTTTGTAGTTTTTACCTTTTTTTTTTAGTTTTTTTGCTTTTTTAGTTTTTTTTTTAGTTTTTAGTTTTTTTTTTCTTTTTAGTTTTTTTTGTAGTTTTTACCTTTTTTTAGTTTTTTTAGTTTTTTTTTACTTATGTCCTGGTCGTCATTTATACTCCCTGTGTCCCGGTCGTCATTTGTGTCCCGGTGCTTTGTTGATGGTGATTGCTATTCGAACATTCCTTGTGTCCCGGTCACTTTCTCTTTGAGTGTCCCGGTCGTCATTTATATTCCCTATGTGCCGGTGTCCCGGTCGTCATTTGTGTCCCGATGTCCCGGTCTGTAATTTCGTCAGTCGAAAACATGACGTCATTCGACACACAAACATGACGTCACCCGACAGACCCACACACACACAGACAACTTATTTTTATATATATAGATATATATATATATATATATATATATATATATATATATATATATATATATATATATATATATATATATATATATCGATCTATATTCACAGGTGGGACACAGGGACACAACTACAATGGCGCGTAACTAATATGGCACGTAACGACTTACAAGCGCGGGGGGATTGGGGGGGGGGCGAAGCGCCCCCCAACAGCTAGTGTACACACACAGACAACTTATTTTTATATATAACAGCTAGTGTACACACACACAGACAACTTATTTTTATATATATATATATATATATATATATATATATATATATATATATATATATATATATATATCAATCTATATTCACAGGTGGGACACAGGGACACAACTACAATGGCGCGTAACTAATATGGCACGTAACGACTTACGTGCGCGGGGGGATTGGGGGGGGGGAGCGCCCCCACCAACTAGGTGTTGGGTGGCACGAAGCGCCACCCCAACAGCTAGTATTTTAATAAGATTCTAAAGCAATTTCTGCAACTACTCATAAAACTGGGCAATGTGATATTTCATATGCATAGATTATCAGACTCATATAGAACTAGCGGGTTTAGTACGATTTTTAATAGTACTTTTGCAAAAGAAAAAGAAAAATTTGCATGCGCTGAAATTTTCCAATGCATAGAAGAAAGCATTCTTAGGAAGAAACCGAATAGCCAATTGTTAAAAGATCGACTGCCTTGAAAAGCTTATCATTTCTACAAAATTTGGCTGCAATTCGTGGGGTTTTGCTGATTATTTCGTAGCAAAGAAGTTTAAAAGCAGCAAGTAGATCAAAACTCATCAATGAGTTGTCAAAACTCATCAACTAATAAAACAATAATAGAGCATGGTTCATGTCATCGTTGTGAAGACGATGGGCGTTATGACCATAAAACTATAGATTAATTATTTGGCTGTTAAAGAAAGAATGATTCATTTGAAACTTTAGTGTGCAATATTCAATCAAATAAGCAAACATATTCACAAAAGTATCGGTCAAAGGGTCAACGCACTAAAGACGGAGTTTGTGGAATTTTGTCCCTTGGCAAGCAAGCAGCAAAGCAATGGCCGTACATATGTTACGGTCGAACAAATGGAAATTTTTCCTGGAAATACCATGAAGAGCCTGGGAATAACGTACGGTCATGATGTCAGAAGTTCTCGTTTATGAATAAACGAGAAAATTGCCAAGAGTATTCGTTCAAGTTACGGGAAGCTTGTCTCTCAAAAATTTAGCTTAAACAGGAAGATTTTTGCAAAGCTTTACGCAGCGGCTGCTCTCCCTCACCTGCTTTATGTATCTCCGCTATGGGACTGGTTCACGCAAACTGACAGACTAAAACTCCGATCTCTTTAATGCAAATGCCTCAAGTTTTGTTTCGATACCCGCTCTACGAGAGAAACATATTCGTTGTAAGATCTCAAAATAGGGTGGACCCAATTGTCGTTGTGTCGTCTACTGGAACAAGTACAGAAAAAAAGGCGTTGCGAACATAGTTCGAGTTTTTGCCTCTACATCCGATCTACGAGTGCGAATGAAGAAGTTATTACTTAATGTTGTTCTTTGATGCTGAATGTTCTTGTTTTTCCTTTTCTTCTTTTGTATTACCCCGCTTTTCTCTTTTTTTTGTATGAGCGGGCAAAAATAAAATTATTATTATTATAATTATAAACATGCGAGTTTCATAATATGAACAAAAAAGTCTCATTGACTATACAAAGAAACACAATAATAGTGAAGTTCATCTGTCCTGTAGGATATGTAATCCTGAACTACGTTATCATCGTTACTCAAGGCACCCTACAGAGTATTTTACTATATCGTCATTTATGGTTGTAACCTACGAGATAACGCCATTCTTCATCTTGTAGGGGAAGATGCAGTTTTTTTTTGTAACAAAATGGATTTTATTTTAAATATGGTGTTTTTTAATTACAAAACCGAGTAAATGTAGCACATCCTTTAAAATTAACCCTTTAGCAGCTCTCTATGATATTCCAGTGCCTCACTAGCAGTGAAGAAGGGAAAATGGAGGACACGTAACTGCTTCTTATACAAAAAAAGTTATTTTCCTTGTTTTTCAAGCCAAGAGGTTTTTCAATCCAAGTTTCATTTATAAAATTCCTGACTATGACGATTCCAGTGGTGTACTTTTGGTTTCGATCTGATTTGGCTTCAAAGTAATTAATTTTGAGTTGCTATTGACCGAGTTTCGCCTTTTACAAAGTTAAATTAACCGCGGCAACCACGATGCGTAGATTTGTAAGTTTATAATACATTATATTGGATTTATGATACGGGCACGACTCGAGTTTCAATCGATAAAAAGGACACGGTATTTAATTTAGATTTGTCACTACCATGATTCGGAGCAGAAATCCCTAAAAGATTTCGTAATTCCAAAACTTAAAATTATCTTCAACAAACAAGGGATTCACGAAAATAAAAGGGGAAGAGGGCAAGTTTGTTTTTTCAATTCTTTATAAAAAAAAGATACATCTATTTTTAAATGCAGGGGAGAGGGGGTTTACATTTTTGTTTATTCCAATTTTTAGATAAAGATGTAAAAAAAAAGGTATTTTTCAAAACATACAACCCCCGCAAACAATGGAAGAAAGATAACTAAAAAAAAAATTCTTATATTACTTTCCTTGTTTTCCTTAAAGTTTCTGCCCCCCCCCCCTAGGACAGACGGTGAAGGTTATCATGACGGCAGAGGAAAATCACAGAATTTATGAAAAGAAATAATAATAATCTAGATGTAAACTACTAATGGCAAGAAGGTACAGTTGATATTGTTTTAGATGTTTTGACTGGTTTGACTGCCCACAAGATCGTTTGAAAGTTTGGGGGGATGTTTCTTTTTACTCTGAACTAATTTCTTCGAAACAATAATTATTTTATACTTCTATTAAACTCAAATTACTAGTTGGCCTGGGGCTATGGATAATACAAATTAAATAAGAAAGATGAACTATCACATATTATTGAGAATCAATAAGGCTAGAAAATCAAGAGGCTGTCCGAAAGTAAAATCACTCTCATACAGTGTTGCCACCTTCGTTGATTAATTCTCGAATTAGGCGCCTTTTATCAGAATGTGCCAAATTGTAATTAGGAGAATTTTTACGAAGAAGAGTCTTTCTAGGATCAATGCCGCATGCACTTCTCCCTTCCAATGCAGCATTCCTAGGATCGATTCAGCTTAGAAGTTTGGAACTAATAGGAAGCCGCATTCCTAGATACAGCTTCTTAATGAGACGCAGCAAATCAATACCGCATTCCCAGCATCAAAGCAGCTTAGAAATTTGCATCGGCTCTATAATAAGATGCGGCAAATCAATGTCCCATTCGTAGTAGCATAAAAAATTGGCATCGGTTTCATAATAAGATGCAGCGAATCAATGCCGCGTTTCTAGAATCAACACAGCTCAGAAATTTACAGCAGCTTCAGAATAAGATGCGGCAAATTAATAACGCATGCGTAGCATCAATGCAGCTTAGAATTTCGCAGCAGCTCCATAATAAGATGCGGCAAATCAATTTCTCATTCCAAGGATCATACAGATAAGAAATTCACAGCAGCTTCATAAAAAGATGCGGCAAATTAATGCCGCATTCCTAAGATGAATGCACCCTAGAAATTCGCAGCGCCTCCCTAATAAGATGCAGCAACTCAATAATCTGGTTCTGTATAAAATCAGGAGTTAAGTAGGGTTGTGTTCTATCCCCCTTTATATGGATCATTTTAATGAACTTAGATGAAAAGGTGACGCTGGGTAACGAAAAGGTTGATCAGGTGGGCAGCTTCGCTGACCTTCGTAGCATTATTAATAAAGACGGCGGGAGCAGTGAAGATGTTAAAAGTAGAATAGCCAAGGCTCAGGTTTTTTTTCCCAACCAAAAAAAAGTTTGGAAGAATAGGAAGATAAGTCTGCAAACCAAGATTAGAATATTGTAAGGTACGGTGATGACAGTGGTCAAATATGGCTTTGAATCATGTGCTCCCCGAAAAGCGGACTAAGATTTACTACATGTTTTCCAGAGAAATTGCCTACGGATTGTTCTGGGTACCCGTCTGACTGATCGTATTTCAAACATTAGGCTGTACGAAAAGTATGGTTCAATCCCGCTTTCTAGGGCTATAATGAAAGAAAGGTCGAGATTGTTAAGGCACGTTCTGCGGATGAAGGATGACAGATTGCCAAAGATTTTCCTTTTCGGCCAACCGCCTGGGGCTAAACAGAAAGCAGGTCGTCCTTGTCTGGCCTCACAGGATGTCATTAAGAAAGATTTAAAGGAAATAGGAACTTCTTGGGAGGGTGTAAAGAGGGAGGCTCTGAATAGATTGGAATGGAGGAGGAGCTTGCGCAGCTGTGCTGACCTCAGGCGGCTTGGTGCTGCAGTGAGTTGTAAGTAGTAGTAATAAATCAATAACCTATTCCTAGGATCAATGCAGCTTAGAAATTCGCAGCGACTCCACAATAAGATGCGGCAAATCAATGCCGCATTTCTAGGGTCAATACAACTCAGAAACTGGAAACTAATAAGAAGCAAAGAATTAACACATGTTTTTGCTATTAATTAGTCAATCTTTCTCCAGCATTTTCATTATTTATTTGTGTTGAGTGTTTATTCCTCGTTGTTGGTGGCAACCTTGCAGCTAGATTACTTGTGGTACTAAAGTTATAAGCAGTCTTGAAACCTTCATAATTCAACTTGACAGCACTACGGTGACTGTGGCAACGATGGTAAACGTTATCTATAGCAGCCGTATTAAAGTGCTAGTAAAATTAGAGTTTTGCGGAAAATATGTGGGTAGTTCTATATTTGCACACATATGATTAGATTCTCTTCTTCCGTATTTGTCTTTCTTTGTGCCTCGTGAACAGTAAGCAAAACTAGTAAAGCTAGAAATATGACTATTTTACGAAACAATGATAGAGCCATGGGCATTGCTGGAAATACCCCCTCCCACTTGTAAAATCAAAAGGACACAAAATTACAAATTTTTATTGAGGACTATTAATTTCTAAGGTCAAACTTGGTTATTTCAGCGGCGTTCAATTCTTGTCGTCCTCGAAACGTTTCTTGCCGTTTCTCATTGCGCACCGTCTTTTCCTAAAGAATAAATCCTTTCTGGCAATGTTTTCAAATTTTACCTGAAACCTTACCATGTTGCGTGTTTTTTTTCGCACATATATGCTCTTTCTTTAGGGCCAAAAATCAGACTTAATTGTTTTCTATTTGACACACTATAGCTCACTCCACTCGATAATACCCTTACTGATCAATACTATCACAAGGGTAAACTCACAAACTGGTGTTGATGCCATATCTCCATGAACACTAGAACAGATAGAATTGATAGAAATTGAACAGATTAAACAGATAGAAATTGTCGACGAAGAAAAGTATCGCTAATGAAATGCTTCACATGGATATGGCAAAATACATCCCAATATTTTTTGGGCAAAAGGGCCTAAATGAGCAAGTACCCGAAAGCCTCTATTTCAAAGATGAAAAATTCTGGCAAACTCAAATTTCTATCCTTCAAGTCAGACACTGGTCTTCTGTGAGACTTCTTTCATCTTTTTACGAAGTGTATTTTTCTTCTTCGCCAATTGTTCTTTCTCACAAAACTTGAACAATTAAAAGTCTCTCGTTTGAAAATACTATTTGCTCTGATAAATTTTTCATGCTTTCCATGTACTAAGAAAAAAAAGAAAAAAGATTACCTTGCATGTCGCATGCAATGGTCGGCTTTGAAATTTTGAGCCTTTAGCTTTTCTGACCTTCGACTGAATCTTTTGAAATACTTCAGAGTCCATTTGAGAAGCGTTAACAATTCTCGTCGTCCTCGATACATTCCATGCCGTCTCTAACTGCGCACCGTCTTTTTCTAAGGAATCAAAAATTTCTGGCAGTGCTTTCAAATTTTCGACTACAAATAAAAAAAGAAGTTTGTATCATCATTACTAAAAGTTATTATTAAAAGAATTATTATTATTAAGCCATCTTTATGGAACAACTTCTACCAGCTCAGGATGGCATACTGAGCCCATATAGTTTTCCTGAAATATTAAATGTCTTCTATGCCTGCAGGAAAGGTTCTTGCCCCAAAGGGAATATCCATTGGGCTCATGCGCTAGAATTCCCTGCTTATTAAACGAGAAAAAGAGCAAGTTTTGAATTAAGCTGTCAACGTGAATAATTTACAAGATTCCTCACGCTAGATTCTCATTCACATATCAAGGGCTTTGCTACATGCTTCAGTGTTACGAGTAGAGCTTGTACGAGCGAATTTGAGTATAAATCAGGCATTATAATAACAATAATAATATACTGCATTAAAAAGGCTTTCGCCTCTATAAAAATTTACTTTCACCAAAAAACTTGTCAATACAAGTTTGATGGAGTTTGAATGGTAGAGTCAGCCATAACTACTACTAGAGGAGGTTGTTCCATTCCTTGACAACTTGGTTCGAGAAGGCCCACCTTCCAACTTCTTTGTTGAAAGCGTTTTGTTTTAGCTTAAATTTGTGTTCTCGCAGATTGTTTGTATTGAAGAAGAGTATTTCCTGTGGTCTAATGTTATTATAGTACTTGTGTCATAGCTTGAAAGTTCCAATAAGGTCACCTCGGATGAGTCTATAAGAGATGGAAGGAAGTGACCGCTTTCCAATCATTTACAGTAGGAGAGGCCTCTTAGTTTTGGTGCAGATTTTGTTGCCTTTCACTGAATCTTCTCAGTTGCATCAATGTCTTTTTGAAGGTAAGATCTGATTGTCGTGTGGTCATATTCAATGATAGGCTGAGCAAGAGACTTGAATAGAGTTGAAAAAAGCTGAGGATCGTTTAGGGTGAAGTTTCTATGAATATGTCCATCTACTTTCAAAGCTTTGCTCACGATAGATTCGTAGTGGCTGGTAAATTTTAGCTCGTTGTCTATTGTTTCTCCGAGGTCCTGCTCAAAAGATGTTCTTCGTATTAGACTGGTGTTAAAGCTATAGGTTGACTTGAAATTCTGTGGTCCAAGGCAAAGGTGGGATATTTGATAGAGTTAAGATATTTGAATATATGTTTCGTATGAAGATATAACTGTCTCTTAACACAAATTGTTTAACTGCAAAAAATAGCTGAAATTACTTTCTGACTTAATTATATTTCTTCAATTTGTCGTTGCTTCATTCAGTCGCGTTCTGACTTAATTATATTTCTGTTAATTTGTCGTTGCTTCATTCAGTCGCGTTTGGTCGTTTGGGTAGACTCATTTCTATGCACCCAACAATCGTTGATGACATAGTAAACGCATTGCTTGTCAAGAAAATGCTGCTGCATGTCACTAAAACATATTACTGTTCGTGAAATCATATCAGTCTCACCTTTGGATTAGCAACCCAAATCCAAAGTGGAGAAGATATATTTTGATAATGTAGATTTACCATTAGAAGAAGAAGAAAATTAACTACAGTGGTGCACAGTCAACGTTTTACCTATGAAAGAAAAAAAATAATATTTTGCAATTATACCATAGTCATAGAAAATATTCCAGAAGAAACAATTATAGAGCCACCTACATTACAGAAAATACAAATGGCCCTTCATAAGACACAGCTACGCATAAGAAATGCAGGCTATTTCATAGTTTTTCACATGCAGATTACTGCTTTTTTTGTTGTAATAAATGTCCCTCATAGGATTCCATACAAAAGTCAGATAATCTACACTGGCAAAATCCACATTGGCAAAAAGCAGATAAAAATCACATACTTAAATATAAAACCTCTGTTGATGTCAATTTATAAGGTAAACCTTAGGCTATATGAACAACTTGAGCATAGTTTTAACACAAACAGAAAAGTTTGTTACATCAGTCTATTTTCTCTATTTGAAACACCCTAGAAAATATTCACAACTCATCTCTTTTTATAGGGGTAATTATTAAGTCGATTGGAACAGTTAATGTAAAATTATATAAGCAATAATTTGTACATTACTGACTGTTTAACAAGCATCGATACGTCTATCGTTCATTCGACATTTCCTATCGCTATTTGTCTAAAAGGGCACATCTAAGCGTTTTCCGCTGTTTTAATTTTTGTTGGGACGGCAGAAACGGAATTGCTAGCTAACAAAAACTGTTTGCAAACAACAACAGTTACGAAGTAATTAGGCGAGAAATTAAAAAAAAACAAAAGTTTTCGAATAAGGGTTAAAATTTTCAGTGAATATTTATGGAGCCAGGAGGAACTGAGGGCAGCAAAAAAATGGCAAATACATAGATCAAATCAGATTAGCTGGAAAAGTTCTTATCTCCCATTCACAGGATAAAGTCTTGTCTCTAATTTTGTTAAGAAATATAACAGTCTTAAATCCTGTATCAATGTTAAAAGCACAGAAACAAGACATGCTACTTTGCAGCGTTATCTAGTTTTTAAATATTACGCTTGAAATTCTCTACAATGTTAGTTAACAGTTTTTATTAATTAAAAAAAACTTTTGTTAAACAGTTACTGGTGCTGCATTTAAAACTTCAAATTCTACAGCGATGACTCGATCTGTTAGAAAAATTCTCTAATAATGTTAGCAACTTAGCAACACTTTTCTTCTGAACGACAGAGATGAAATCGTTGGAAAAATCGTTAAGTAACAGTTCTTGTTCAGGCGGTAAGAAAGTGCCTCTAATAAGCATAATTCTATTCCAGAAGGCGAAAATTCTCCTTTTACAAAGAGTTACAATGAACTTGGACAAGACTCATAGTTTTACTATCAAATAAGCTCCAAAATAAATCTAGCGTCGCCCCTTCGCATTCCTTGAAGAATTAAATTTAAAGAAAAAAACATTTTTTTTTTTCAGCTGGAAGTAAGTAGTAACATAAAAAAGCTGCCGGCAAAGATGAGAGGTAAGAATGGGGTGGACTACAGTAAATTATATTTACCCACTGATGCTTTGACGCTGACTGATATTTAATCCCATCTAAGCCCCCGAAAATCATTTTTAATTTCTGCTTGCTATTCTTTAGGCTTGAAATTTACTCATCAATTGAGTAGACTGGAGTAATATACTTGCCATTGTATATTCGTTGAGCAGTCCTTTAAATACGTGAAAATATTATGGCAACGCCCTTTTGCTACTACAACTTTGTCGACGCCGCTTGGGACATCATAGTCACAGCTTGAGATGCTGAAACTTTATTTTATCTTGAGATGATATAACATGAAATATCAAAGTCTTTTGACCTTGTTATTCTTAACGATAATGCCATTTTAAAAAAGGCCACGGTCCCTTTTGCAATTCATTTTTCATGACGTCATCGCAAATAAATTTTCTAAATTGATAGATAAAATGAAAAATTATACTGAATGACGTCATCATAGCTACATGCCACACGTCATAAATGACGTCACTTCTTGCATATAAACGACTGTTTTCAATGGTTTTCTTATTAGTTAATCCGTATCAAGTTAATGCAAAGCAAAGAATCTATCATGTTAACTAAAGTTATAAGCACAAATGAAAATTTTGAGAAGGAAAAAGATGTAGAGTGTCCTGCAGGAGAGAAGAGAGCAGTAGTGAAGAAGGTGAATATCTTTAAATTTACTAGAATTTCTAAACTGAGACCTGACGCTAAAAAGGTGGACTTGGAAAATGGCAGTTCTGGTCAGATGGACGAAAAGGCCATAATTTTGTCAAAAATTGAAAAGATGGTTGGTAGTAAACAGCTTGATCCTTTCGAAAAACTAGACGACGAGATAGTCACAATTGCAAAAATTTTATCCATGTTTTATAGATCCCCGGAAGTGAAGAAAAGATTCAGATTACGGAAGGAAATAATGGATTCTATACGACAGACGAACTCACTTACGGAAAAACTGAGAAGATACCAAAGCCGAGTTGGAAAACGTGATTTAGATGGAATCTTATCCAGCTTTTATTTTCAAGTGGCCAAATTGAACTCAACCATAGACAACTTGAAGATAGAAGTGAAAAAGATGCAACAAGTAGAATGTATAGCAACAAAAAACTTGTTTCAATCCGAGCAAATGCTGATCAATTCTAAAAAGGTAGATAATATCCCGAAACTGACTGCTGGGACTGATCTGAGTTTCAACATTAGAATTGATAATATTCTGAGGCTATTATCAACGTTTCGCAATTCGCAAGAGGAAAAAATGAACAAGGTGATTTCGGACATAGGACGTCTCAAAAACGAAATGACCCAGGAAGAACAGAGTAAAACACCAGAAAACAAGAATTCTGATGAATCCAAGAAAAATAACGGTGGAAACTTGAATAAAAAGAAATTGAACCATACCAAAGGCCATAATTTTTACGAGAATTCCAACAAAAATAAGGTCCAAGGAGAAGGTTTACATTTAAGCCAGAATAAAACAGAGCCCATGAGTGAGAACAAAGTGAGTCAGGATCAAGAAGCACCTTCAGATAATTGGTTGCGGCGTGGTACAAAGCTGAACCCAAGAAAAGAGCCTTTCTCTAGTGGTGAACAAGATGAGAGTGGCAGAACCTCAAATTCAAAAAAACGCAGAAGAAATAAGTCAGCACAAACGCGGGAAAATTCTGTCCAAGGCTCATCATCAGATAGTTGGTGGAGGCGTGGTCCAAAGCCTAGCTCAGAAAAAGATCCTCCTTCCAGTGGCATAAAAAGTGCCGGAGCGAATATTTCAAATGCAGAAAACCATGTACAAATAGACGCTGTCACAGAAAAAGATAGTTTAATGGAAAAATCAATCGTCGGCAGCCCAGACGAAGTCACAGTTACCAATGTGTATGTGCCACCGTGCAGAAGAGGTGCAAACTACAAAAAAGAAGATCCATATACTGGCCCCAGAGTAATTGTAATTAGGCAGCCAAGAGGGCCAGACGGAACCAAAGGCTTTAAAAAAGAATATTTCCAAAAGTTCCACCAAACATGTGATGACGTTGTTGACAGGAGTAAATCTCCAGAGCGAAATTCTGTGGGATGAAATAGTTTCCATTAATTTTTTTTGTTCTCTTGTTTCTGTTGAAACGTGTTTAATAAATGTATAAAGAACCCAAATGTTGTAAATTATACAAATAATGAATGGTAGAAACAGCGAGACTCATAAGAGTTAGAAGGCCCGATGTAACACATCTGAACGAAGCAATCTTCTCGGTAAAACTCAGTAGACGTTTGAAAGGATTTGTCTTACAAGGAGACGAAATTGATGAAAAGTAGAATTACATTAAAACAAGAAAATTGAATTAATTGTCACAGAAAACATATGTATCCAGAAAAAAATTTTCCGTAAGATTAACTAGCATATTTTTAAACTGTTTTAGTTTAAAAAACGTAATATAAACGTAACGTAAAAAAACGTAAACGTAATATACTGTTTAAAATGTTTCTCGTTTTCAGCAAAGTTATTTCAGAATTCACACATATCTATTTCAGATAGTAGCTTTTAGGGGGTAGACATTGGGTTTAACAATTATAACAATTAGTTTAACAATTCATCACAGAGTAACAATACATAGTAGTATAACAATTATAACAGTATTTATTTTAACAATTCAAACTAAAAAAAAAGTTGTGAACTCGTCTGTTTCATAGTTTGTGCGAAAAAATTCGATAAGCAAGTCCTACTTACATTGGTAATGTTATACACGTTATACCTCATATTTATTTCGTTTGCGAAAAGAGCAAGGAAAGACAAATCAATCGCTGTTAAGTTGAAAATGGTCGTTTATGTTGAATCTTTGTAGCAGAATAATTCATTTAGAAGCTTTTTTATCTCTAAAAGCTGAGGTAGCACATAGGAATTATATATCCTTTAGACTTTCTGTGGAGTGTCTCCCCTATTGACAGCCTTTTATTGATTCAGTTGCTTACAGTTACTACTCCGCAAGTCTGTCCAACACATTCAATTAAATATATATGAAAAAAAAATCTACTGAAACTAAGGAACAACATTAAAAATTAAAAGAAACAAAAATTATTCCGTTCATGAGGGGGGCTGCACCCTCTTAATTCCTATCTCTTAACGCTAAGGTTTTTAAAGAACTTTTGAAAAAGGTTCTAATTCTACTACACAGCCCTTGTGTTTCAGGAATTGTTCTTAGAGACTTGAAAAAAATGGTTGAACTTTAGCGTAAAGAGCGGGGATTCAGGAGAGGGCAGCCGCCCTCATATACGGAATAATTTTTGTTTGTTTTAGGTTTTAATATTGCCCAATACTTTCATCAGAAAACTCAATTTTTCTTTAATGTAATTTCTAGTAGTTTTTCAAACAATCCAAGAAAATCCCCCCCCCCCCCCTGTGGAAAGCCCTGCATATAAAATTCCTCCATGAAAAGTTCCTCCACGTAAAATTCTTCGACCGGAAAATTACCCCAAAAAAATGCCATCCTCGCTGCGAAATCCCCCGTAGGGAATCCCCGCTGTGCGGAAAATGTTTCCAGAAATCTCCGCTAGCCCCCCCCCCCCTTCCCAATGAAATTTTTCTTCCGCAGAAAATTCCCCAATGGGGAATTTCTACTGGTGAAATTTCACCCATCAAGAATTCTCCCACGGGAAACCCCTTTCTATCCACGTTACCCCCCCCCCCAGAGAATTCAAATCTGCTGAAAATTCCCTCAAAGCATCTCCACATGTAAAATGGGGTCACCAACAAGAAAGTAAGACAAATAAAATGAATTTCGTGCACAAATTCTGGCAAATACTCCTTTGTAAAATTTCCGCTGGAAAGTTCAATCCCGGAAACTTCCATCTCATTAGGCAATTCCCGCTGTAGAAAATTTATCCCCAAAAAAGCTCCCCTCCCCTGAAAACTATCGGTCCCTATAACAAATACTATATGTAAACAATGGGCAAACTTCATAACTTGCGGTTCTTCCTCCATTAGTTCTGGGAATCTTTACAGTAGGATTCTCTGATATTCTGAATCTTTCATTTAAGATTTTTTTTTTTGGGGGGTGTTTCCCCCCTTTTTCGAAAATCCGGCAAGTTTTCTCAGGATCGTAGCCTTTGATCGAGAATAACCGTCAGCCCTCCAGATGGTTCTCCACGTGTGCGTCTTGCCGCAGTACTAAAAACAATATGGTATTTACCGGGAGACAAAGAATCATAACTGCAAGCAACTATAAGATACTCTTGCAAAATCAAAATGTCATATTTTGCAAATTTTTTATTAATGCTAAGATCTTTGTCTTTAGTCCTATTTATATTGAATGAGCATAAAGAAATGTTCTTATCTGTTATTGGATTAATTTGCAGCCTGAAGTTTACAAATTTCTAGTAATTTCGGACAGCGGCAACTAGATAACACATTATTCCTACTGCAGTTGGCACACTTAAAATCCTTAGCTTGATTATGATTCGACGATTGGCATTTCTGGTAACAACGGGGAACATTTTTAAACTCGAAATATGCGTATAATTTCGCATTCAAATTTTAGCCCATATTTGATAGCTGAAGAAAGGTTTGCTGGTCTTCAAAAGCAATTTTGAGGCTACGGGAATTTCCAATACGCATACTATCATGAACTCTAGGACAAACCTTGAGAAGCGTTGGGTCAAAATCATTCCTAAGTCCTTTGGCAACCCCAAAGAATTTAGTCTCAATGACTTTTGCTTCATAAACAGCGATCTAGCAGATTGACGAAGATCACTTACGGCCACCTTATCAACTTTGACAATTAGCTTGTTATGTCAAGTAATTTATCTAAAAATCGGATTGGCTCCGGATGATTTGAAATGGGTAATGTATGTAAGGGGAAATTTTGTGCCTCTTGGAGAACGTAGGAAATATTTAGGAAGAAATAGATTGAGGAATGGTCCTTACAGTTGCCCTGTGTGTGGAGAGATGGATGAGTCTTTGCAGCATTTTTAGGGTATTGTAGGGAGTTGAGGGATTTGCGCTTGGAAATATTTGGTAAGGAGGTTGGGGGGAGATATTGGATTTCGGAAATTTTGAGAAGTAAGTGTTACTTAACTATAAATAATATTGGAAAGTTCGTCCGGGTAGATGTGAGGTATCGTGATGTTTTCTTAAATAATTAGTTTAATGTCTTTTCAGTCTGTGTTTGTTGCTGTATTTTTTTACACTTGTTTTGTTTATGTTACCATGGCCCAATTGGGCTTTTCGTGTGAATAAATCTATCTATCTATCTATCATCCGAGAGCCGCAATTCCGCAATGCATTCATGACTTGTGATTTTCTCTATAAAGTCTTTCAGTGATTATCTTCGTCCTGTGGAATGTTTAAAATAATCACAGCAGTTTGATTTGAAATGCATTGGACAGGCTGATTGGGTAAAACAGGATAATGCAGATCATATGCGGTGACTTTTTTGTTGATTACTCGGAGAGTTTTTTTCGGTGCTTGTGTATTATATGGTACACACTCGAGAAGTTAAGTTACGTTAATCCTAATGAAATAAACAAAAATATGATGAAAATACAATACTTTAGCAACAAAATTATGAAAACTACAACAAAGAATTATGGTAGGGGGTTCGCACAGAACGCATTATATTAAATACCTAACCCAACCAAAATACCATCTCGATTTTAATGAAAATATATATATAACGTAGATTTCAACTGAGCCTAGACTAACTTTTTTCCAATACTGACAGGTATTAACCCGTTATTGTCTGATCTGTAAATCCAAATTCTCGAGCGTGTACCATATAATACTCAAGAACCGTTATTTCTATCCAATTAACTTTAGCAGATAGACAGGAATAAGCAACAGCAGGTATGGCCGGAACGTCTGTAGTTGAATGGATAACGATAACGAGAACTTGTGTCTTTGATAGTTGTTCATTTCCCCGAGCATATCCTTAAGATTGTTGAATGGAAGGTTAACCTCTTTTTAGCTTCAATAATGCCTTGAGGTTGAAAAAACTCAACCGCATTATTCACAACAATATCATCTTCGATTTCATTAAAAAGGTTAAACTGCAGGAGATTTAGAACAAGGCAGATAACTGATTTTTCTGTTAATCCAGATTCAGGATCAAGTTACGCAAAAAATAGCTTACCAGAATTCAAAATAGCATTGTCCAAATAAGCCACAAAATCAGTTAACCAGAGTTCCATAGCATTATCAAATATAATTAAATGTCCAGTTCATAAAGAAAAACTTACCACACAGGTTTAGTAATAGTCCAATGATTATTGTGATAATCTGGTGTTTATTGTAAGAAACCCAAAGTCATGCCCAATCTAGATCTTTTTACACAGTGAAATATGTTAATATTCCAATTTTCAGAAAAAAATAGTGATGTTTCGGAAAGAAAAATGTCTATACACATATATACGTACATAAAGAAGTACATACAATTATTGCTCATTTGATCAAATAGATTCGGCTCCTTCAGAGCTTGTGATAACTTAAAAAAAAAAGATATTATTAATTTATCTACCATACTTTATTTAATTCTTATGATACTTGAACGTTTCTGGTAAAAAAAAGCTAATTTTCTTTTTCTTACTTGCGGAAATAGTTGGAAACAGGAGCTTGAGTAGGGAATATACATTTGTACCTTCAAGGCCTTAAACAGTTTACTTGTTCAAAATATTCGTATGTTACTAACAGTTGAAAATCCTTATTCGTAAATTTAGGATTTTCAACTGCATGTGATATATCGTCTTTCTAGCTACCATAGCCAAGAAAATAAACCAATTTTCAAGCTTTGATACTGGTCCGCCATCTACAATTATATGGTCACTGACAACTTTAATGTAAATGGTACATGTTTCGAATAGAGTTCACTAGCAGCGATTTTAAAACAACGCATTAAAAATTAGGCCTTCCGAATCAGTTTGAAATTTTACTCTTTTTTGACACTGAATAAATAAAGAAAAAAATATATTTTAGGAAGAGCCAGGGATTTTTCTATTTTCTTTTAAATGAATTTTCAAATACATTACAGAGGAGACAACTGTGGAGGAGTGGGGGATCGACTGTCCCTCTCCTCCCCTTTTTGGTACATTTGATAACGTAAATTAAAAAAACAAATGTCACCCACCCCCCAACGCCAAATTTTGGTAAATATTTTTCTGTGTCTCCATAATAAAACATACTTGCTCCTTCTCCAACCTCTACATTTTCGTTAACTTGGAAACAATAATTAAACGACATATTCTTAAAACGCAAATGATGGATTTCAAGCAATTTTTCTGTCCGAAACAACCTGACACTTCATTTATTGGCCTTGATCTTTTCTGGAAATATTCGACTTTTCTTATAGCCTAAAAACCTTCTGTCAGGCAAGGCACCAAATGATGGAAAGATTGTTATATTTCTAGGCTATTGCGGATATAAGATAACTGCTTGTATATCTGGCTACATAAAATAGGCTTGTGCTTTTATTTATCCATCCTTCCAATGAATGTTTAGCTAAACTTTTCAAGCTAGAAACAAAAAATTGTGAAAATAATTTTATAACCATAAGAATGAATATTACTACTCCTACAAACAACTATTTGCAGCACCAAGCCACCTGACATCAATACGGCTGCGAACGCTCCTCATCCGCCCCAACGTATTCAAAGCTTCACTCTTTATTCCCTCCGATAAAGTACCATATTTCCTTTAAATCTGTTTTATGACCCTTTTCCACACCATTGGCAGCAGCCTGCTTTTCGTTTCACCTCAGATGGATGGCTGAAAAACCCAAAGTTTCACAATCTGTCATCCTTCTTCTGTAAAACATAACCTAGCCATCGTAGCTTTCCGAACACCCCTAGAATTTGGGATGAACCTACAGAAAGTGACCTAGAAATGTAACTTTCCCTATAGCCGTAGAAATTGGGATTAATGCACAATTTTCACAAAGCTTATTGTTTAATAAACGGTCAGTCAAACGATTGCCTAGAACTGTACTTAGACAGTTCCTCTGGGCAAAATCTAACATGTCTTCCTCAACCTTTCAAAGCACTCCAGGTTCAGAGCCCTACTTGACCACTATCATTGCCATGGCTTCAGATGTTCTAACCTTTGTGCGACGACGGATATTAATATCTCTTCCAAACTTTTTCTAACTAAAAAAACACATTAGACGCATTGACTATTATACGATTTACACTACCATTACATCAATAATCATCTTCTCTTTACACCATCATCATCATTATCTTTTCTTTTCAAATTTTTGGTCCTTTTCTAATGTACCAGACCCCATCCAAAATTTGAGCGCATTCTACCCTCTATGTATAATTATAGTTTATGACTAAAGTAAGCTAATGAAAGTGGAATTAGCCCTGTCTTCAGGGCTGAGCCAATGAAGATAATTCGTCGCAAAATCACCTTTACTGAATAGTTTCACGTGAAAAGTTTCAAGCAGGAATTTTAACTAAAAAAGCACCTAGCAATCAGTAGCAAATACCGATGAAGACCACACTGCCTTCCCGTCATAAAAGTAAAGTAAAAAAGTAAGTAAGACGGCACTAGACCCTTAAGGTCCAAACAGGCGGTGCTAATCTCCGTTTCATGGCCCTTCAGCCAGGAAGTGCAATGGGGGGTTGGGGGCCAATCATCCTGTGCTTCCTGTGCGTCATAAACACAAGCAACAAGCAGAACAGCAGGGATTTTTTTCGTAAGCCAGTAGAACTTTAACCTTAAATGAATATTTGGACCCTATATCCAATTTCGACCGTATTCTCTTATATTTTTATTTGTTCTTTTGCTGAGGACGGCCCTTGGATATAGGGACGAAATATTCATTAAAGGTTGTTCCACTGTTTTACAAAAAATTTGCGATTGTTCTACTTGTTGTTGGTGTTTATAGCAATCAGTAGTCGCACAGAGCATTGCTCCAGCAGAAGTAATCCACATAAAATTATTCTTATTCCCTTAAAGAAAAGTAAGCTGTTTTATTTGGTTAAAAGTGTGATTCCAAAAACCGATTACATATATTTGCTTTCGCAATATTTTTTTCTTTTTTACAAGTATCTAAATTAGATTTATTATTCATTTCTCGTTATTTTTTTACAAGCTTTTTAGGATCATATTTTTTTAAGCAGAAAACATATAGTTTGACCAGACTTTTAGCTATGTATTATTTCCGTTTTAGAAAACAATGTATTTTCCTAACTTTGAACAGTTAAATTGAGGCAAAAGTGATAATGTACTCACCGTTCATTGGTTGCTCTAGCTTTATTACAGTAGATTCGTTTTCAATAGCCAATTTCGACACTGCATTGAAGCAGTGGGATGCCGAAACCTTTTCATAGTCAACTGGACCATTTTTGCAGAGAACAGGGTTCGTTTCTTCAGTATCATTTGGCAGCTCTGGCAACCTGTATATAAATATCTTTTTTAAATAAAGTTTGTTACCAATGGCATTCGATTTTAGTAAATAATCATGTAAATGGAAAATTTTTAACTGAAAATCCTAAGACCACATAAGAAAGTTCCAGTATAAACTACAAACTTCGATGTCATGTATCGGTTCGTTAAAAACCGATCATCGCTCACGTCAACCAGCAAACTATACAAGACAAAGAGAGAAAAAATAAACTGAATAGAAACCAGAAGGGATTCGCAAAATATAAGATAATTAATATATAAAATATAATATACGTTAATACTAAATTAATGATATAGTTAATATACTTAAATTATTATAATTAATATATAATATAAATAATGAATATATAAAGTAATTTACAAAGAATAAAAAGGATACAGCTACCAGATATGTCATTGATTCAAAGAGCCTCTCCCTGGGATAAAATACTTCCTCGTCAATTTTTTGACGTTTTTTCTCACGTCATGTTTAGACAGTTCGGCCTTAGAAACTATCTGAATTCCACCAATAACATCATGCAAGATTGAAACGCAAATGACGAGGCGAAAAAAGAGAATTTTCCACCGCGGAGCTCAAATTTGGACCATAAAAGGAAATCCTCTGACTCGTCACTCTTCCAGAGTTTAAGAAATGATTAGGAGAATCGACATAGGCCTATAACTAGCCATAATAATTGGAACCCCTATTTTTAAATAATGGGAAAATATCTTCTATTTTATTGGTTCAGGATAAGTTCCTGAGGAGTATTATTCCCGCGTCGCAAGTTTTTTTTCTTAAGGTTTTGTCTTCTTTGAAAGTTCAGTATGCTATTTTTCTGCTCTCATACCGTTTTACTAAATGACATACCAGATTATAACTTTATTATGCTTTTTTTGGCTGAGTAACCTCTTCATAGCTATGCTTTTTAGTACGGATTGCCTCCCCATTGAAGTAGAATATTCGCAGAAATGCATATATAATGAGTTGGAGGTAATTAGCTTGAGATTGCTTGTGGGTCAATGAGGATTGCAATTTAGGAGAAGAAAGAACCAGCACAAATGTGCCGGTCTCAGCCAGATTGGTGCTGCAATGAGTTGTTAACAGTAGCAGTTGTTTGCTTTGACTTTGAAAATGCTGTTGCTTTATCAAGAGGTGATTTTTCATCTAACGTTTATAAGAGAAAAGTGAACATATTTATTATGATTCTGGTCTAATCAAGAACGAAGACATATATTATTTCATTAGTAATGAATGTGTGCTAGGAGGAACAGGAAATGAAATGGCAACGTAGTAGCTATGATTACTCAGACGGCTGATACTGAATCATCCAGAACGTAAAGAGTCCTTTAGAAAAGGAATAGAATCATAAGCTTTGCAACATAACACTTACTTTGATAGCATCCTATAGTCCAAAATTTATCACGAGATGCTCAGGGGCTGATAATATCCACAGCCAAACCAAACGACATCTGAAGTATATGGAAGTTGACTCTTCCTTGAATGGTTTTTTTGGTATGTCATTTGTCTGCTCTTGTAACGTTTCACTATGTGAACAGAAGATGAAAATTTTCCTATCACGCAATAGCTGAGATTCAGCTCTATACATCTACCAATTCATATTTTAAGAGCTTGGTGTACAGATTTTTTAGAAAAGAAATAAGTTGAAAGTTCGTTAAAAATAGTCGAAAAACAACAAATTTCCTGTTTCTTAATAAGTTTAGATCCTTCTCTGAGATAAATTTTGAATAATATTATAAGTCTGGCTTGATGAATGGATAGATCTGAGACTAATGAAACTGAGCATCTTGTCATTGTGGTCCAAGATACAGCTGCAGGCTTGTTACGAAATCACTAGGTTCAGAGGGAACGCATACCTTAATAATGTAATAGCATCTTCTATTTTTAACACTTCAGGGTAAATTTCTGAGGAGAGTTATTCCCACGCGACAATATAGTCACTCTAACCAATAAAAGGAACATTACGCATGGCTAGAGCAGACAAAATTTATCCCGTGCATAATTGGGCAAGTTGAGCTTTGTTGAGTTTTCTACCGTAACTTATATGATATAACGATAAGAGGGAAGATTTGAGGACAATTTTTTTAATTACAAAAAAAAGAAAGCGTAAATAGCAGTTTTAAGATCAACATGGCAAAAGGTGCAAAGACATGGCAATAGCCGGCAATACTATTAGTGTACAAATCAGTGTGCAAATCAGCGCATTATCGTACAAATTAGTGTTTTTCTTGATATATGTGTGTGTTGATATAGGCTATTAGTGTACAAATTAGTTGATCTTTGTACAAAATAGGTACAAACTAGTGTTGATATAGGCTTTCCAAATCAATTTTTTGCGTTTTCGATATTGCACTTCTAAAATTCAAGCATGACGTCAAAATTAAGGAAAAATTCTTATAAGTGATAAGTTTTGCAGTATTTTTATTAACAATTCTTCATCATACACCCCCCAACGGCAGGGTCATAACGTATGAGGGGGAAGGGCCCCCTACAAATACTTTCAACCACTCGGCAAAAAAAAAATGAGTCGGCAAAATCGTAGCGCGAAACATCACGATTTTCCGATGCTGCCAAATTTTTTTGTTCCTTTACACAAAAACCAGGAAAATACTAACATGTCATCTACAGAAATCTTGAGCATGGTTGGTAAACCTAGCAGTATTACCGGATCCAGCCATGATTTTACGGATGGTGCCACAATTTTTCATTTAATTAAATAAAGAGCATGAAGATACTGACATGACATATACCGGAATATCTATCTCGGTCTATAAATGCAGCAGTTTTACCGACTCGTGCAGAGATTCTACGGTTGATGCCACAGTTTTCAATTGGGTTAAAGAACATGAAAATACGAATATAAACATCTAATGAAATCGCAATCTAGGTTGGTAAATGTAGCGGTTTTACCGACTTGTGTCGTAAATTTACGGACGGTGCCAAAATTTTCCGTTCGGTTAAACAAAGGACATGAAAATACTGATATGATGTGTACCATACTTCGGTCGGTAGCCTCGGTTACCGACTCGGTTTCGGTTGTACCATAACCTCGGTCGGTAAATCTAGCGGTTATACCAACTCGTACAGTGATTTTTCGGACGCTGCCACTATTCTTTATTCGGTTAAATAAAGAACATAAAAACAATGACATGACGTCTACCAAAATCTCAATCTTGGTCGGTTAATGCAACGGTTTTACCAACGCATGCCCTGATTTTACAGATGGCAGCACATGATTTATTCGGTTAAATGAAGAACATGGAACATAGTAAAGATTATCGTGTAGAATTTATTCATAGATAGCCTTGCTCTTTCAGTCTAAATATAAAATAGGTCCAAAGTCTTGCTCGAAAAATTTAATCAAAGATCAAAGATTCCAATTCTAAATTCTTCACTGTGTCAAATTAACAAGCAAAGCAGAAAATACCTATGATGTACAGCTCCATCCAAAACTAGTATAAGTTACGAAATTAGGAGAAATAAAATAAGACTCTGGCAATTGATATTATCAGTATGTGTGAACGTGTAGGTGAAAACCTAAAAGAACTTGAAGTGATGTCAGCAGCTATACTCAAATTTCAAACGCAAAAGAGCATAATTTTTGAAAATCTGCCTCCTGATTGTTGTGTCGATCACGACCCCGGACAGTGACCATTCCCACTTAAAGAGCACCAGAAACGTTCTTTACTTAACATAGGCCCTACCCAGCCGTATCTTGCCGCTTTTCAGGACCAGAAAAACACATCGACGAGCAACAAACACCAAAAGAGAATGAACGCTGGTTGGTACAAAAAATACAGGTACCCAGAGCATAGCGTCAGAAAGGACTGTGTGTACTGCTTCGCAAGCATGCTGTTTCCTACTGAACCAAAACGCGAAAAGATAGAAGATGCGTGGGTTAAAAATGGAGTGTGCTCCTGGAACAGCATGATGAGCCGAGGGACGGAACACCCTGGTAAGATGAAAGAACATTTTAAAAGTGCTGCTCATCAGTCTGCAATAATTGATATCGCAATTTATAGCAAACTCAAGCAGGGCATTGAAAATATGTTGGATGAAAAGACTAAGGCCTTGAAAAGACAGCAAGAAAAGGAATTTATCGAAAACCGATGATGGACCAAGGTTCTTTTGGATATAGTAAAACCATTAGGAAAACAACAGATGCCTCGTTGCCCGGTGCGATCCACATTTCAGCAACTGGTTCAATGAAAGAAGGATGAAATGGAATACGGTGAACTACCTTAGCGGTGTTTTTCAAAACCCATTCATTGAGGTGCTTGGTAACGAAATTAAGTATACAATTGTAACTGATGTGAACAATAGTGGTGCATATTCAATTATCGCAGATATCACTTCAGACTCTGCGCACGAAGAAAGGCTTGTGATTTGTGTCAAGTACATTGACTGCGATGGCACAATCCAAAAAAGACTTTTAGCTATGGTACCAGTTGAATAAAAAAAGGTAAAGAAATTGCCGACAAGATTCTATAAACTTTAGAAAAGGAAAGCGTAAGCAAAGAGGCATTCATTTTTTAGAGTTATGATTACGCAAGTAATATGTCTGGTGTCCGACAGGGTGTCCAAGAACACATATCAACCAAACTTGGAAGACAAGTACGCTACATTCGATGCATGGCTAATAGAGAGAACCTCATCGTGGAACATGCATGCAGCAACGGTCCATAGTCTGGAAAATGCTTGAGATCTTACAAGAACTGTACATCTTTTTTACGGCTTACAAACGAGCACTAGAGATGGATGAATCAGTACTGAAGCTAAAGAATTTGCCAATGATAAGATGGACGTCCAAATCGGAGAGTTTGACGGCATTGTGGACCCGCTTAGACGCTACTGTGGAAGTTCTGGAAGAGCTAAAAGAACAAAATGAGGACAAAATAATAAAAGAAAAAGCCAAAGTTCTATACCACTGCAGAGCCTGCTTTGACTTTATTCTGACGCTTAGGTTCATGCGCCAGGTCACGTTCAGGACGAAGGTTCTCGCGGAAAATTTGTAGGTTGAACGCCACAATCTGATGACTTCTAACGAAAAAATCAGGGCGACATGTGATATCTTAGATTCTCTCCTCGAAGACCCAGATCAGAAAGGGAGGCAAATTGAGGTATCAGAAGCACTAGCAGAAGCATTAGTAGAAAATTTGTAGGCTGAATGCCTCAATCTGATGACTTCTAACGAAAAAATCAAGGCGACACGCGATATCTTAGATTCTCTCCTCGAAAACCCGGATCAGGAAGGGAGGCAAATTGAGGCAGGAAAAGCAGTAGCGGAAAAAGTTGATTCGAGGTCAATGACAAGTTCAACTTAAATAACGTCCTACACGTCCACCTGCTTGTTATTTAGAGGTAATCGCTAATTCTGGAGCCAACCTGCTGGATGACTGGAAATTGTTCTATGCTAAGGAGCTCTTGAAAGAAGTTTTAGCAAACTAAAACTGGTCATGACACGGTTACGCACAACGATAGACAATGACCGTTCGGATCACCTTATCATGATGTGCTGCAAGACTGACGTTACGGACAGCTGAAATTCGACAAATTAAAGGAAGTTTGGTTGTCTTCCAAACCAAGTCGTTTGAATTTTTAACTGAAGGTATATAGTTATATTTTCTTTCTTTTTTTGTTTAATCTGTGTATTTTAATTTAAATCTGCCAATTTGTCACTTCTGAGATCTTTTTGTATATAAAGCATGTTATCACTTTTCTCCTAATATATTGCTCCATTCTTCACTAGGTCACCATGTAGCTGTTCATATGCTTCTTATGGGAAAAAGAACTAAGCAGCTATTCTTCCTCAAATTATATGATTCTTTAGGCTGGATTGTGATTCAAAGTTTCGTATTAGAAATGAACATTATGTTAATTAGTGGTGATAACACTTGGTATAAATGATCAGTAGAGTCGGTAAAATTAATCACTCCCCTCTCTCAAACATTTTGGCTAGTAATGCCCCTGCCCACTAGTGATACTTGATAATTGTGACTATGTTGACACAGGCACAAAGCATGTGAACTGAAACGAATGGAAGATATATTTCGTAGCAACAATAAACCTGAGGGACAACCCAATCCGAGGGAAGCAAAACGTCTCATCAGGAAAGTGAACCCTGGTTTGTCTTGGCACTAATTCCCACCCACTGCAATATGAGGATAAAACAGCACAAATCTGTTAGGTTGACATTTTCTGATGCATTCGAGGAAACGTACGCATTAATCAAATGAATAACTGACATTTCAATGGTTTATATGGCGTAATATACAAGTTTACAGATGAACGACAAATTACCAAACATAAATTTGTGATTGTAATTAATGACTTTAGTCTACGATAATTAGTTCATAACAGTATGCAAATTAATTAACAGTCGGCCAAATAAGGAGGAGATATCACATAAATCATTTGTTGCTCATGGTAAATCAGTACATCACCATTTCTTTTCTGTCTACGGATCGTAGCGATAATAAAAGCTCAATAGCAAAAAAAAAATGGGTTGAAACTCGTCTGCTGTAAGATAAGGTAAGGGTAGTTGCAATTTTTCCACATTATGCCTGCAATTTTTAAAGAGTTTGTGTATCTCTTTTCCAGAAAATGAGTGCTTCATTTGAAAGGGACTTTTCTGTAAATCACAGGATGTGAAAACTAAGGGTAACACACGAAAATACAAAACAAAATTCATTCCATAAGACACATGAATCTTCACAATAACAGTTTGAAAAAATGACAAGTTTCTTAAAAACAGTTTGTAAAAATCACAAACAGTTTGTACAAACTAATAAAAAATAAGTTGGTATGAAAAACAACTATCGATAGAAGACTGTAATTAGGGCTATTGAGAAGGAAACATGTTAAAAAAAAATTCCTTCACCATAATATGCAGAATAATTGTAGTCAACACATTTTAACCACGATTTCCACTATGTTTTATCCACCACCCCCATAACGCACAAATATATAGCCTAAGTGATATATTTTTCATAATTTTTTCACAAGTCACTCTTGCTTCAACCTAGCAACCCGTAAACTGAATCAACGCTGACGAAATTAAGAAACGGAAAAACACATGGGAAATACAGAATTTAAGCTATATATTTTTGCACATTAGGGAGGGTTGGGAAAAAATATGGTGGAATTGCAGTCAAAATACATTAACTACAATTATTCTTCACGTATGAAGTAAATATGGTTTTTCCAAGTTATTTCCTACTCAACAGCCCCAATTCTAGGCCTTTACCCAACTATCACAACAAATTGACAACAATTTGTCCAGCAAATAGACGGCATTTATAGTGAAATTCTCCTGTAAATCCATAATTACCTGTTGCCCTATAGCTCCATTTTTGCTTAAGCATTTTATTCAAGTTCACTTGCTTTGCTTACTGATATTAGTCTGATTGTTGATCCAGTTTTAATTTAATCTTTTTATAAAGATATATTCTGATATATCTGGGCACTTGTAAGAAGCTTTAATGGAAGAAATCTTATCTCACTTAATAATACACAAAATACAACCAAATAAAGCAGACATTATTTATAGACGTAAATTAGATAGACTATAAGAATCGCCATAGCAAATGACAGACATTCTAGAAACAGTACCTGATGTTTCACTCTTGTGCAAGGAGAAACAAAAGAAAGGGCAAGAATTAGATGGACTTAAGAGAACCCTCCCTGGTGCTGCAAGAACAGAAGGTAAATTAGAAAAATAAAAGACAAACATCAGGAGCAACCATGGAACTCAAATAGATTCCATCAGCAATCCAAGGATAAAGGGACAAGGAATAAAATTGCTTTTCGTTATGAATTTAGGTATTAATTACACTTCAAATCCAACACAGAATCCCAGTTTGATTAGCATAGCTGCCAACGCAATGCATAATCAAAGCCCAATACATTTTAGTTTCAGCTCACCCACAGAAGAGAGCAGAAAGTACCACCCTCCTCCCTAGAAGACCAAAACATGAAAATTCGTAACTTTGCTTGATCCAACAACACTTGCATTAAAAAACAAAAAAAGATCGTGAAGAAGAGAAAACGAAGATAATAACAGTCAGTGTATTTTATTTAATTTTTTTTATAAAAAAAAATAAGTACAGACTGAGTAAGCTTGTCATAAATAATTTCTGAAACGACACTGGCTTTTTTCGTTTTGTCATGTATAGACAGTGTGGTCTCAAATTTTTATTTTCATTGTAAATAATATTATTTTCTTATTGACTTATATATGGAAATCAACTGTCAATTTTGACAACAATCCAAACTATATTTCTAAAATAGAAAAAATAATTTGGTAACACTTAAAGTTGACACTCACTTCTCCTAGAATTCTTCACATTTTGAACAGTTAATTAAAGTTACATTACAGGATATAGCTGAGTTATTTTAATGAGATGCATATCATGATAGCATAAAATTTTAAGTAACAAATGAATGAAAAAAGAATTGCACTTAAAGTCGCTAAAAAGAGAATCTAACAAAAGCTTTTCTAGCACTTTGTTTAGAAATAACGCCAATTCCTCTCAAACCCTTTCATTTAATTATAATGTTGAATTACTGTCAAAATGTCAAATATAGTGAAAGGTACCATAAATTTAATCTATAAATCAATAATCCCTTAAATACTAACAAATCTTTGCAAAAAAAGATTGCCAAATACACATCAGGGATTTAAAAAAGCATAGAATAAAAAAAAAGATAAACAAAGAGTATAAAACCAAAAATTACGTCAAACCCCTTATGAAATGAACAGCGATTAATCAATCAGAAACCAAAACTCTAAAACACTACAAATTAATAAAAATACATTCTTTGAATATACTTTCTATGCCAATTCAAAATCAGTAAAACTTGCAAAGTCTAAAAGTGTGATTCATTAAGTTTAAAGATGTTGCCCATCAAAAGTTATTGGCATAAGATATTTTCTAAGAAAATTAAAATGGAAGCCACCACCCCCCCCCCCCCAAACAGGCGAAGGATTGATTTTAATGAAGGTTGCAGTAATGAATCCGACATTTCAAAGAATCTGAGAAGATATTTTACATCTCTATAAATAGAAATGACACACTGAATATGCTTGATTTTTTTTAAAGGCAAGCCAGTTTGGTGACTAGCCTGTCTAAGATAAATTTAGTATTTTTCCCAAGAAGCATAGACAGAGGTTTATGAATTTTTTTTAGTTTGCTCTTTTTACTGTTTACTGAACACTTGTTTGCTTACTGCACATGATTAATTGTTTATGTCTTATTTATTTACTTACAGAACAAAATATCCACTCTGACATCTTGAAAATTGCAGTGGTATTCTAGAGCCAGCTTTGGTGAGAGAACTGACAAATCTTGCTTTACAAACAGCCATCAATGGTTGTCCTGAGTAAAATTAAAATTAAAATAACAAATATGACTTACACTCAAATATGACTAATATGACTTACACACAATCAAATAAGACAAGAATCCAAAAAACCAAAAATTTACAAGTCTTATGAATGATAACTCTTGGAAGAAAAAGAAGTCATATATATATATATATATATATATATATATATATATATATATATATATATATATATATATATATATATGTATATATATATATGTGTGTATGTATGTGTGTTTTTTTTTCAATGTAACCAATCAAAAATCAGAATAAATCTCTTTTTTTCATACCCTTTAAAGATTTAACAGAATTCCTATATATACTGCAGGTTCATTTAAACTATCTTTTTTTACCTATTTATTCCAAGTGAAATGGGCTGGAGCGTAAGCAAAAAGACTTTGAAATAAATACAAATCTAGTTCTGTAAATATAAATTTCATCAATCATCAATACCCCTTGGTGTCAGGTGAGAACAGAACTGAGGAGTTGCTGACCAGGGAAAGAAACTGGGCTATTGTTCTCTGCATTGTTTAGTGTTTGCACAGTGTTTTTGCAGGTAATAAATAAATTATTACTATTATTATAAAGTAGTAGGGTAACACTTTGAATTATTTGGTGTAGCCTATTTGTGCACAATTTCTGCATTTCTAGCACCAGGTCGGCCTACTTAGCCAAATAAAAGACTAACTGCATTTAAAAACGCATGACATTGAGGTTAATGCACATTAAAAGAAAGTTAAAAGGTTTGGAAGTTGGAACTTATGTTACATTTACACTTGTTACATATAAAAACTCACAGTGTGATTAAATTCTGCCCAATGTCACTATTATTACAACTCAGTGCAATATCTGCATTGAAATTTACAAATTGAATATCTGGTAAGAACAAAGCCATAATAAATCTAATATTAATTCATTTGCCAATTATGTGAAGAGTTTGCTTCTAATGTTTGACATTTGTGCTGTAGCCTATGTCTTTCAAGGAAATAAAAATTCCTTTTTTCCTAGCCAACTATGATAAAAAATGAAAAAACGTATTGATCCACAAAAAATTTTTAATGCAGACATAAAATAAAACTAAATCAAGGTGGCAGTATTGTCAGTGTACAACCTATATTTAGTGTGTAAATATCTTGCAATGTATATTTACTCGGCGATAGACTGGGAGACATAAAAATGCTTCACAAATAAATTTCCCATTGCAATAGGTGAATACAAATTTTAAGAGTCAGCTCAAATGTCCCCACTTGAAAGCTTAATTGACCAACTGCAACATTTGTAAATTTGCAACTCTCAGGTACACAATATTGTCATCTACCTTTCAACCTCTGTAGAATAGATGTCATCAGTGAACCACTTGTTAGCACTTGAAAAATATTCTGAAAACTAAAGATTTTGTTCAGTGAAAATATTCTGAAAACTAAGGATAGATACTCAAATAACAATAGCATATAGCAAATAGATACTATTCTGCTCTTGTTAGGTTCATTTCAAAAGGTTAGATTTTCTTTTATGAGCAATGAGGATGACTTGAAAGAGGTCCTTGTCAAAATATTTGCTTGTTTTTCATCTTCATATTTTGCCACTGGCTGACAAAATTCTTGTTTTCTAACCTATTTAATTTTATTTTTCATTTATTATATCCTTTCATCTCTAAGTTTCATAAGTTAGTATTCATCAAATTGTTAAGTCATTAGAGTGTATGGAGGATAATATACTTGTGGTATGGCTCACAGCAAATTTGGAATTGCTGGAAATGAATCTGCTGATGATATTATAATTCTATAATTCTAATAGCCATAAATAGGCAGAGTATAATTGTAAACCCCACACAAATGTATTATGTATTATGTGATACAGAGACTAATGAGTACATTAGAAATTGTGCAAACCCAATTTCAGAGCTTTATGATTATTGGGCCATCACCTGATGGACTGGTACATGGTATTAGATATGTTGCTGCTATTATTTTCAGATGGAGGACAGGTCATGCCAAAACCCATTCAATTTTGCATAAATGGGATAGAGTTAGCTCTCTTTACTGTGATATTTGTAATGAGTATGATGATGTTAGACATATCCTAATGAAGTGTAGGAAATATGATGTACAAAGAAATGTATTTAGAAGTTTTATTGTATTGAAATAAAAAAAAAGTAGGGTATTTAAAGTATTTTGGTGAATTCACAATGAGAGCATTCCTAGGTCATGCAAAGTCTTCTAAGTGGGCCCATAGAAAGGCTATATCCTTATTGACTAAGTATATAAGAAATTGTAATCTACACAATATTCTATAATCTTTGTATGATCTATTTGATTTATATTATATATATATACATACACATATATATATATATATATATATATATATATATATATATATATATATATATATATATATATATATATATATATATTTGTGTGTGTGTGTGTGTGTTAGCTGTTGTTAAATTTCATTTTATATATTTCTAGACATGTTATGTGACCATAGCAGGATGTGATATGCAGAATAATGTAAGTGATTTAAGCAAGAACAATCTGTACAACCCCAAGACATTTTAAGTGTTGATGTGGACTGTGCCAAATATATATTTCTCTGATATTCAAAGTGATGTGACTCTGCTTAGAGCCCAAGATTTAATACAGAACCACATGTATATGAATAGTTGATTTGTTCAAATGTCAACTAAACAACAACAACAACAAGGTACACCACTGAGAGGTATATTGCCTTTCTTATGTGTAGATATTTCATTGAAAGTTTCTCTAGAAAGTAATTTCCTGGATAAAGTTGAATGTGATGGGTTTTCATTCTATCATGGAAAGTGTTATGCAAATAATACTTTCAGGGTTGGATCCAGAACCTCAATTATACCCTGGTAAGATCTTTAAACCTATCTCCACCTCTTCTCACGCTAGAGATCATTAATCTCAGACACAGTGGTGTCAATTGGGAAACAAGGTTGCCCTTGATTTAGAGAAATATTTTTTTCAGGTATTTTCCTTAAAAAAGGCATTGGTTTGCTATTCCCACTTAAAAAAAAGAAAAAAATGATTTTGCTTAATTTGTATTCCCTCCCGCCTTAGTTTTTTATGAATTGGATCAGCTGCTCTGACTAATCTCAACAAAGTGTGTGCCATTAATGAAACTTTCAGAAATAAATCAACAATCCAATGGGTCTAAGGGATACATTTGAGCCTCATACCTTTGTTATTCCTGATTTATAACCTTTTATAGAACTCAAAAAATATTTCTTAAATTTAAAGAAAATATCAGTAAGGCTTGCCATCTTACTAAAGTCACTGGGATTGTGTTTTGAACCTAGATTGACAGACACAAGCCACAAGTAAAAACAAACCAAAACTACCATTTTTTTTTTCAAAGTTAAGACAGATGTAGACACGTCTACCATGCAAATTTAAAAAAAAAATCGGAAATAGGGAAGGAATGGAGAAAGGAGCTTGAAAATAGCCTCATAAAGAATAATCAAAAGCTCCTTACTAGGGGTGATTTGATTCCTTAAAATATCAGTCTTGTAGCCCTAGGTTCATACATATATAATTTTTTGAGAATTATTACACTAAAAATTATGTTTCAATGCAAAAGCTATTTGCCATCTTGGACAGTAATAAAGTTGATTGAAGTGAATGAAACTTTAAGGAATGGATCCAATGTTTAAATTAAAACCTGAGAAGATTTTTGAATGTTTCTAACTCCATGCTTTCCCTATCAAAGGGGAGTAGACCTCCTTTCATAAATTTCCTCAAACTATGTGTTGTAAAAATGGAACTTTGTGCATAAATCTAAACCAAAAATGGGACTAAATTTTTGATGGTCCAAATTAATTTGTCATGTAATGAATGAAAATGATACCCAATGCACCTTTTAACACTCATTTGAGATATACTAGTTGCCACCCTCACAAATCTATCTCAGCCCTCTCCTCATCTCTGATGGGACTTTATGTAGCCTAGGCTAAACACAGATCTTTGCTGACTTGCATCATTTTTTTATGCTTATTTTTAGTCAAAATTTGCATCAAAATGCCAAAGATAGCCAATTTAAAAGGACAAAAAAAATTTGTCATTGGACTAGGTCTATGTCTCAGTAAGTTAGAGAGAGGGGCTGGGATATAACTGTAATGTCAAAAATTATCATATTTTAAAGTATCATTGCATGAGAAATGAAATGGTATATTGATAATTAACTACCTAAACTTTAATTGCCAGGATTAGCCATCCCTTTGCAATCATAGACAATTTGTTATTAGGTTCTATAAAGTTAAAGCCATTTTGTATAGGACCCAGGCTATATCCTACTGCTTAAAACAGAGCAATCATCTACTCTTTTCATAACTGAGCCCAGTCTACTAGTCTTACCTTCTACTCCTATTTCTTAGGAAAAATTTATCCCAGCCTGCAATAGGTTTTGATAAGAGCTTGGAAAAAATAATCCATTAATTGTAATTGGCTATTAGAACTGCTAACAACTCAGTACAGCACAAAGCCACCCCAGAAAATTTCACTTTCCCTTAAATCCTTTCCTAAAATTTCCTCCCCTCCATTTAGGAACAGCCTGCTTTTGTTTGAATGAAAAGCAAAACCTTTGGAAACCTATTATTCTATATCTACAGATTGTGCTCTTTGGACACACTTACTTTTCTCTCTAACCATCCAAACCTTTCTCTCTAACCTAAACCAAGAAAGTGAGATCATTTTTTGTACATCTTACTGTCTGGAATTCTTTCATTCAGCTCAAGTGAGTACACATAGAGAGTCCCTTGTATTAGAATCCATACACAATCCCTCTGAGAACTCTATCTAATAAATCATCCTTGTGTTTCAGAGTGACCCCATTCCAGAACCATGCTTGACCACTGTCATCACTGTAGCTTCCAAAAATCTTGAATTGTTGACTTATCTTACTATTCTTTCAAACTTTTTTTTAACTGTTACAAAACACTACAGGACTTGGCTATCTTACTTTGAACATCTTGACCATCTACTATCTTTACTAGTAATACTGCTAAGGTAAGCAAAGCAATTCACTTTATTGATCTTCTTGTTATCAACATAATTATATATGTGATATCAACTTCTTTCTAAGATGGCCTATCATTTAGAATTTACAATTCTGTACATTACCTAAGGCAGAACTTGTAATTTTGTATTGAAGTTTAAGACATGTTAAGTTTAAGACCTTAAGAAGGTAGAATAGCTGGCTCTCATGAAGTCTTACATTTAGAGATAGGACAAAATTTTATAAAAGCCTCCATGGGTCCTAGATTGGGCTTTAGACCCACCTTTGATGGTTTAGTCCCCTGGCCTAGCATAATTGTGAAAAGAAGGACATGACAATGCCCCCCTCAAAGCAAGAAGACATTATAATAAATTTATAAAAGTAGAATATGAACAGCAATTACTGAATTACAAAAGAACATAAAAATGGCATCAATTGATAGCCTATAGGCCTAAGCCTATTCTTTTTTATTCTAGCTAAATTATGTTGAAAACTGCAAATTTACTGAACTGTTATATCATCACATGCTGGAAACAGTAAATAATACACTTTGTGGACACTTCTACTAATGCTTACCCCCAAATCACCCTGAATGTGAAAATATATGGCCCATATTGAAAAATATTTCCTATACATCACCCTTGTTTCAACTTAATACTGCAAATTGAATTGACACTGACAAAATCAAGAATCAGCAAAGAAAATGGAAAATATACAATTTGGGCTATATGGTAGCCCCTAGTGCACACTAATAGGCTACTGTAGCCTAGCCTTTACAAACAACAAATAGCATAGACCTATGTTCAATTATCTTGACATGAGGAGCCATGAAACATAAAGAGCCAAAATACATGCTTTTATTTACATTACTTTTTTACATTCTTTGTTTTGTTATAATCAATTAAATATGGAACATTTCGTACCTAGAACTTGTTTTAAACAATCAAACTGAAAATGTAATGATGCGTTTTTGGATTTTTAAATAAACCGTTTCTCGAAGCGCCATCTAATAATAACCGAAAATATATTAAAAAAAACTACATTGGCAGATTCCGGAATTGAAACGAAACACATTTGCATACAGCAATGAATCAAACACAGGTACGAACCAAATGCGAATTGAAACAACAGTTAGTAACTCATGGGAAGCCAATTCAGGTTCAAGGCTATCAAGGGATTAAGGAGTCTTAATAATTAATTAAGAAGTAAGCACATTTTTAATATTGAGCGTTCTAGTTCACAAGTTCGTTTCTGGTAAAAAGAGGATTTAACTTGGGAAATATCAAGATTGTTTTGAATGCTCTTTTTAATCCGATGAAGTGTTCCGTATTTTACATATATTCAATTTAAACATAAGTTTTTAAAATTAAAGGTTATAATTGTTAAATTTTATGTTAAAATTACAAAATTATAATTGAAAATTTTTAGCATTAAAACAAATAGTAGATGCACTAGAAATAAAAAGGGACGTGGGAACGACTTTTTTGATTACTGTTCTTTATAATTAAATTCAAATCTCACCATACTGAAAAACAACATATTTTCAATTTCCTACTTCTTCTTTTACAAAAGCTCGAAAATAAATGAATCATTGAATTGGACATTGAGCCTTAACCAATAAATTGATCAGTTCAAATTTTCTGAAAATACTTTAAAAACATTTATAATTTCCGGCCACCTGTAATTATTGCATACTAGAAAGTGTTCGGGAAAGTGCGTTAAATATTTATCACAAAGAATCAATGGTGTCGGGAGCCTCCCTGATATTTAAGGCGACTTTAGCTCGATTTAAGTTTGAAAGATGTTTTTACCTTTCCCCCCAAAAAAAGCTATAACTTCAAAATGATTAAAAGTATTGAATACTTTCATTATATATATTTTTTAATCTTATATATTTATTTTTTTTATTTCTTTATTTTACAATCAAAAGTATTGAATAAAAAATCAAATCAAAATCAATTATTCAGTAATCAAAATGAAGCAAATAAGAATATAAAACAATTAAACAAAACATTTAATAAAGCTTTTATATTAAAACAATTTCAAGTTCGTCTTAAGTTTCAATGGTACTCTTTACTTTATTTATTTTTTTCATTTAATATGAAAATTTTTCTGCAAATGAGAAGGGATCTGATCCCTTAGCTCTCTATCATAAAATTTTACTTTTCTTTCATAATTTTTGGATTCTGGATTGACTTATTTGCGTTTATTTACTTTGGTCGATTGATAATTATGCTTAAAAACCGCCACTTCAATTTAAAAGCAAAAGTGAGGGGAGTGGAAGGTTATGAAAACTTGCTAATTTTTAAGTTAATCTAAATTCACTATTGGATCCAATCTTCGAAGGTGAAAAAAGTAAAAACAAATGAAAAGGTAACTAAATCGTAAATAATGTAAGATTTAACCAATAAGCTAACCAATAGACGCGATAACTGATAATCTTTCTCGGAATAAATACAAAATTCAGTTGTTGTTGTTTTTTTTTTCAGATACAAGTATAAAACCTCCACTCAGGGGATCTTGGACCTGATGAATTTAAATGTTGTATTTATGATCGCCGCATTTTTTTTTCAGATTTTACGCTCCCCTTTAAAACCGTCTTACAGCAATAATTTTCTTATGTACAAGCTTACGGTCGATAAATTTTTACATTTTTTGAATAAGCATAAAAAGTAGATTAGTTTGATATACATGTTTCTCTTAAACTTCCGTTTCTCAGAGTTCCACTTTGAAAACAAATTTACATGTTTACTGTTTCCAGTGATTCAGAAAATATGAAATTAAGGGATGCAGTAGGTACTTAAAGCACTTACAATTTTTTCATTGCTAAAGGATTCCAATGTAGTGGAAAGTAAAATTTAGCTTTCCAGCTAAATTAGATGACATGGGGTTGGCCATCCCTGTTATATTTCAATTTTCTTCTATTTTAAAGCTTTTTACGTCGCTCTTAGGTTTCATGTGAAAAAATACGATATACTTTTTCCCATTTGATTTTGCTTAAATTTCATGTAATTTTCGAACTAAAAGATTTTTATAATTCTTTTCGGTTTTTGACTAAATAGATAGATTACCATTTTGTATTGAAATTTGAGCCAAAAATTTCGCCCTATGGCCATGATTGAATCTGAGTGGCTATGTGGTCGTTGAAAGAAAGAAGAAGAATGAATTATACAAGGGCGTAAATCCAAAAAGCCCGGTGTCTTATTTCGTTCTTTGTGAGTTAGTGTTAACAGCATGATTGATTTTGCTGTACTGTTACACATCAAGGCTTTTGTTAATTGCACAATTATACAGTACTTAGCCCCATTTCCAACTGAATAAAACAAAGATAATCAAACGGATCTGCTGTCACAATATTTTGTAAATATGTGCAACATTGTGAATCTCACAAATATGATTGCTGATGACGGCTAAGAGACCTCTGCTTGCAGCTCTTCACCTTCGCTACCAGGGGCTACTGGGCTATGATCGATCATATTTATCTACATCGGTGGTATATAGCTTGATAGATACAAAAAGGGATGACCTAAGTACTGTACAAATAAGGGTGAGTCATGAACAAATTTGTGAACAGATCAAAGGGCAAGGATATTCTTTAATTTGAAGGAAGTTAAAGCAGTCGCTTTGGGTAAATCTAAAAAAGAAAATCAACCAGAATCCCTGCATACCAAAGCTCTCTTCTGGTGAAAAAAAAATTACAGTGGGATTTGAAGTAGAAGTTGCAGGAGAGTTTCTTGGAAGACAAATTAAAAAAGCACAAAAAACAAACAGCAGATTAAAAAAGAAAAAATACAGTGCTGGTTGTAATTTAAAGCTTGTGTTACCTGTGAACCCTGGGATTTTGCGACAAGCTCACTCCGGTAGCTTGCACCGTAAGGACTTAGTAGTTACATCATTAGACTTTTAGTTTCAAATTTATGCATTTACTATGCTAGAAATATATTAGTTGGAGAATATTTTGTCTGGAACAATTTGAGCTTGCTTAGTAGTAGGATTTAAAATTTGGAAATATTTTATTTCTTTTTCGCAACGTTTCTTGCGCATCTGAAAAGAAGAAAAAAATCAAACCAAATCTCAAAAATACAGTTCTTATTGAGCTGATTAAATCGATTCTTACGAATTGGGACGTTGTTATATGGGGCTTTTTGAATCTCATGTTGTAAGTTCAAGCAGTGAAAATTACATTTTCTATTTGAGGCGCTAGAATGTTGAAGCCTAGGATTTTTGTAAGTAGGGGTACCAATGGAGGAAGGTCAGAGGTCAAGTGTTTCTCCTTAATTACCCCACTCTCCTTCAAGAAGAAAAATTCCTTTTTTGAGTGTATTTTCATTGAATAATGCCTTTTTTGGTATTATCATCGAAAAATTGGAAAGCTGATAAACTTACACCCCTCAAAATAGATTTTTAGAGATTTTTAAGAAAAAAAGATTAAAAAATGACTTTTACCTTTTTAGCGTTTTTACCTTTGTCTTGTTTTAGCGTGTTACAATGTCAGGTTTTTTTTCCATTTTTAGGCCGCATTGGGATATCGACTAACTAGAACAAAATGGAACACAGAGATGCACCCCCAGCGTATTGTAAGTATTTGGTGTTCTTTTCCATAATCATTGTGAATAAGCACCGTTATAGCAAAGGTTAGACCTCTTCGTCCAATTCAAGTCCTTTTAAACTAATTTTATTTACCACCCTCTTCTTCACAAGTGACTAATACTTCAACGCCTCAATCGTACTGTTACATTTCAGTTGCAAACTAACTGGATGAAAAATTAGTTAGCTGAAACGATGCTGCCAGAAAGTCCCTTCTAAGAAGGGGGAGGGGTGACTGAAGTGAGCTGCTTGGGTAGTGTGGCTGACGGGCGACATGACTAGGGCTGTTTCAATTATGTTTGAGTTGAGAGGGTATGCCGTAATTAACTTTGCCTAGGTTTGTAACTTTGCCTACCAACCCTATGATTGGCCATGGCTGCCAGAAGCAGATTTGAATTTCATGGGAATAGGGAGAAAAGACGTTTGAAGAACAAATAGAGCCTATATATATATATATATATATATATATATATATATATATATATATATATATATATATATATATATATATATATATATATATATATATATATATATATATACATTATATTATATTACTATCTTTATAAGTGAATTAAATTAAAAAACATTGTTTTTGTAACTGAAAGTAAGGAGCCACATTAAAACTTAAAACGAACAGAAATTACTTCGTATATGAAAGGGGCTGTTCCCTCCTCAACGCCCCGCTCTTTGCAATTAAGTTTACTCTTTCTCTCGAATCTACTTTTTAAAACAATGAAAAAATTTAGCGTAAAGAGCGTTGCGTTGAGGAGGGAACAGCCCCTTTCATAAACGGAGTAATTTCTGTTCGTTTTAAGGTTTAATGTCGCCCCTTACTTTCCATTAAAAAAACTTTTTTTTCTTTATTTAATTTATGAACGTTTTTGAATTAATGCATGTCTTGGTTTTGGCTCTCCGCACATGAATACTTAGAACGAAATTTGTATATTTTTTTTTTGCTAAATGGCTTTTTCTTAGTTTTGATCGGACGGTTTTGAGAAAAAAGGAGTGGGGAAGGAGGTTGCTCTTCAATCTTTTGGTTACTTAAAAAGGCGACTAGAACTTTGAATTTTTACGAACGTTTTTATTAATAAAAAATATAGGTAGCTTCCGAATTAACTTCCGTAACGAACTTATATATTCCTATATTTTTACTACGTAGATGAGGGGGTTTGCCCCTTCTTTAAAACCTTGCTCTTTACATTAAAGCTTAAATTTTGTCCCAATTCTTTAAGAATGACCCCTGAATCACAAAGGCCGTAGAAGAAATAGTTGAGATTACTAAAAATACTTTAGCGTAAAGAACAGGTATTTAGGAGGAGATGAGCCCCTCATATGCGTAATAATTTCCGTTCGTTTTGTTTTAATGCGGCTCCTTACTTTCAGTTAAAAAAACTTTTTCATATTTATCTTTTCATTGTCTTTTATTTTAAATAATATTAGAAAATCCTGCGCCTTCTTCATGGAAATTCTCTCCTCCCATGACAAATTCCCCCATGGAAAGATCCTTCCACGTGACCCCCTCCCCTCAACCCCCTCTTTAACCAGGAAAAAAATTCCCCTGAAAACTTCTGTACACTTCCCAATAGCCATTACTGTATGTAAACACTGGTCAAAGTTTGTAACTTGTAGCCCCTCCCCCGGGGACTCTGAGCGAGTAAGTCGTCCCCAAAGACATAGTTATTATGTTTTTCTACTATGCTTAACTCCTAATACCCGCCCTTTACGCTAAAGTATTTTTAGTAACTTCAACTATTTATTCTTCGGCCTTTGTGATTTAGAGGTCATTCTTAAGAAATTGGGACATAATTTAAGCTTTAGTGTAAAGAGCGAGGTACTGACGAGGGGGTGAACCCACTCATATACGTAATAAAAACATGAGAATACAGAAGTTCGTTACGTAAGCTAATTTGTAAGTTACGTATATCTTTTACTAATAAAAACATTCGTAAAAAATTAAAAGTTCTAGTTGCCTTTTTAAGTAACCCAAAAAATCAGAGGGCAACTAAGCCTCCTCCCCCGCTCCTTTTTTCTCAAAATCATTCGATAAAAACTATGAGAAAGGCATTTAGCCAAAAAAATAAATATGCAAATTTCATTTTAATTATTCATCTGTGGAGAGCCAAAATCAAAACATGCATTGATTCAAAAACGTTCAGAAATTAAATAAAAAAAAACAGGTTTTTTAAACGGAAAGTAAGGAGCGACATTAAAACTTAAAACGAACAGAAATTACTTCGTATATGAAAGGGGCTGCTTCCTCATCAGCCCCCGCTCTTTACGCTAAAGTTTTTACTGTTTTAAAAAGTAGAGTTAAGAGAAAGAGTTAAACTTTAGCGTAAAGAGTGGGGCATTGATGAGGAAGCAGTCCCTTCCATATACGAAGTAATTTCTGTTCCTTTTGAGTTTTAATGTCGCTTCTTACTTTCTGTTAAAAAACTTGTTTTTTTTTATTTAATTTTTATTAAAGATAGTTGACTTATATACTATCTTTATTAAAGTGATTAGTGATATGTACGAGAATAACGCAGCTGCTGTTAAAGTAGGAAATGAGGTTAGCAGCTCCTTTTGTATTAAATCAGGAGTTAAGCAAAGTTGTGTTCTATCCCCCTTTATATGGATCATTTTTATGGACTTTGTCTTAAGGAGCACATGAAAGTCAATGAGAGACCATGGAATGAAATGGAAAGCAAAAACTTTCCTGGATTATGCTGATGATTTAAGTATCCTAGATGAAATTGTGGTCAAAATGAATGAACTTTTAGAGGTTTCTCAAGTTCAGGGTGCTAGAATAGGTATGAAAACTAATTTAAAGAATTCTAAGTCACTAAGGCTACGAATAAGTGAAAATGAAAAGGTGACGCTGGGTAACGGAAAGATTGATCAGGTGGGTAGCTTCACTTACCTTGGTAGTATTATTAGTAAAGACGGCGGGAGGAGTGAATATGTTAAAATTAGAATAGCCAAGGCTCAGGGTCTTTTTTAACAGTTAAAAAAAGTTTGGAAGAGTAGGAAGATTGGTCTTCAAACCAAGATTAGAATATAGGAAGCTACAGTGATTGCAGCGGTCAAAAATGGCTCTGAAGCATGGGTGCTACAAAAAGCGGATGAAGATTTGCTAGATATTTTCCAGAGAAATTGCCTACGGATTGTTTTGTGTACCCGGCTGACTGCCGTATTTCAAAAAGTAGGCTACACAAAAAATGTGGTTCAATCACGCTTTCTAGGGCTATAATGAAAGAAAGATTGAGATGGATAGGACACGTTGTGCGGATGAAGGATGACAGATTGCCGAAGATGATCCTTTTCGATTAACCGTCTAGGGCTAAAGGGAAAGCAGGTCGTCCTAGTCTTTGGTGGGAGGACGTCGTAAAGAAAGATTCAAAGGAAATAGGAACTTCATGGGAGGGTGTTGAAAGGGAGGCTTTAAATATATTGGGATGAAGGAGGACCGTGCGTAGCTGTGTTGGTCTCAGGCGAATTGGTATCGCGGTTAGTCGTTAGTGGTAGTATTAGTAGTAGCACTGCTTGCGCCATGGTGAACAAGCTTTTGCTAGAAGAGAGTTAAGGGGCCCTGAAGTGACCCAAAAACTTATTGTTCCTGATCAGGTTGAAACTTTGATCCGTAAGTCCTTCAACCTCGACAAACCTAATATAAAGAAATAAAAATGGGACATGATCTCCAAATTTTGAGCAAAAATGGACCAATTTTTCGGCTCATATTAACATATATATATCCTTTAGTTCTCGGATCAACGGCACCCAGATGCACAAGAAAAAAAGGGACTTACAATAATAAAGTCGCCCATGATGTTTGCCCTATATTTGTATGTGCGCATATTGTGCTATATTTGTATATATATATATATATATATATATATATATATATATATATATATATATATATATATATATATATATATATATATATATATGCATATTTTTATATGTTAAGTTCTATAAGAACTGTATTGAAACCACAGGGCCTACCCAAAAAACAGGATTTTCTATTAGAAGTAAAAAGGTTCTTAACAAGCCCGAAGAAAATAAACAAGCCCTGCAGTCTAATTTTTAATTCTCTTGATGGTCTTCTGCCAGTCATGATATGTACTACGGTCAGTATATAATGTAAGTTCCTTAAAATACTCATGCAAGCTCGGTTTCTTAGGATTAAGCATTAGTTTTTCAGAACTTCACAAATAACGGGAAATATACAAGTCAGTTATTTTGTATATGCAAGTTGCATAAACTAAAAAGTAATAATTTTTGTTCATTTTTGATTTTCATCTTTACTTAAAATTAATTTTTGTTTGTTTCTATCTTTCTTAAATATACGCAATAAACTTTTCAAAAAGATCATATCAGAACAACATCCTAGGAAGACAAGGTCTGCGTCAAACGTTCTAGTGAGACAAACACCTGCAATCCGATTGGGTTTCGCCCGGATTAAAAAAAAAAGTTTTTCCAACTGAAATTAAGGAGCAACATTAAAACTTAAAACGAACAGAAATAGGACGCTCTTTAACGCTAAAGTTTGAATTTTGTTCCAGTTTTTTAAGAATGACCCTTGAATCACAAAGGTTCAATTAGAATAAATAGCTATTTTGAAACTACTAAAAAAAAACCTTTAGCGTAAAGAGCGAGGTGTTGACGATGGGGTAAACTCACTCATATACGTAATAATTTCTGTTCGTTTTAGGTTTTAATGTTGCTCCTTACCTTCAGTTGAAAAAACCTGTTTTTTAATTTAATTTCTGATGATTTTTAAATAATGCTAGAAAATTTCGCACCTCCCTTCATGGACAATTCCCTCCCCCTATGGAAAGATCCTACCACGTAACCTTCTCCACCTGACCCCCATACCATAAAAAATCCCCCGAAATCGACTGTATACTTCCCGATAACCAACTATATGTAAACAATGGGCATAGTTCACAACTTAAAGCCCTTTCCCTGGGGCGGTGGGGGATTAAGTCATCCTCAAAGACATAAGTACTAGATTTTTTGACTATTTTGAATAAAATGGCTATCTCGAAATTTTGGTACTGTGATTTTGGTAAAAAATGAGCGTAGGAGGGGGCTTAGCTGTCCTCCAATGTTTGTGGTCACTTAAAAAGGGCACTAGAACTTTTAATTTCCGTTTGAATAAGCTCTCTCCCGATACTTCAAGACCTCTGGGTCGATACGATCACCCCTGGGAAGAAAAAAACAAAAAAAAAAATAAACATGTGTCCGTGATCTTGCTTCTGGGAAACGTTCACCATTTTTACAGATAGGAGCTTGAAACCTCTATGAAAGGGTTCTCTGATATGCTGGATCTGATGGTGTGATTTTTATAAGGACTCTATGACTTTTCTCCCTTTTTCCAAAATTAAGGCAAATATTATCAGGCTCGTAACTTTTAATCGGTATGACTAACTTTGGTTTTGTCGCAGAAAATGGGACTTTATTGCGACTTTTTGTGACTTAAAAACAGGTACTAAAGATATTAACTGCAAGGCAATGATTCCCCTCGTCATTACCTATGACATTTTATTCAGTATGATCACCTCTGGGAAAGAAAAATAGGAGATACACACCTTCAGGTAATGGTTTATGACCATCACGTATTGACTGGCTAAATCTAAATTATCCTTCTTTGAACCTTTTTCTTTGGGCAAACATTTATATTTATGGTGCTAAATAATATTTTTTCTATTTAAGAAGGGCGCTTAATTTTGTATTTTACTTTCAAGTGAGCCCTCTTCGAACACTCTACGACCATTGGTTCAATGGCTTTACTCATGAGGGAAAAAATTCAAAGGAAAAAATAGAAACACATTAGCAGCATCCATTTAAATTTAGAACTTCGTCGTTGTTCAAAGTGAAAGATTATAAGTCTCCAGTGCACAGTTTTCACGCTCATAATTTGAAATTTTCATAAGCTTTTTCTTTAACACTTACAACTTATTTACTATTCTCCTTTATCTAAATGATACTTATTATATCTGTCAGCATTTATTGGAAAATATTTTTCATTGAGAAAATACGTTTTTAAAATTTATCTCACAATGGGCAGTGGTACTACTGCAACCATGATTGAATTAAAATGTGATTCCAAATAAAATGCTTTATAGCCGCAATTTGGACGCAAAGCATTTGAAATTAGCATTTGTAGCGGCTGATTATCACCAGAACGTAAGAATTTAGTCCCTTCGTCATTACACTTTTGATGCATGTTTTTGTTTGACTCTAACTTGTGTTCTACTATTGCTTTGTATTATTTTAAACAAACTCTTTGATATGATCATCGGTGCTATCTAATTATGATCAAAACTTAAGGATTCCCCTTTTATTATCATACTTTCGATGCATGTTTGTGTTATCTGTAACTTGTCCACTTTTGCTGTACTGTCTATAAACATAAACTGTATATATTATCATATATTTGATCATACACACCAATTACTTTTGGTGTGCAATTTTTTTTTATGTATTTAGTTTAGACAATATTTTTGTCTTTTTTCTCCGTCGGTAAAGGCTTTCGGATGTGAACCCCAAATGATCAAACTTTTGTTGTTACTTTTAATAAAAAAAAAAGTTTTTCATTTTTCACTGTCTTATTAAAAAGAAATTTAGCCGTTTTAAACATTTTATTTTTAATTGTAGACTCGCATTCTTCACTAGCAACTTCGCCGCTCTCTCCATATGTAGAGAGAAGCACCCAAAACCACCCCTTGCAAAATTTAAAACCATCCTCTGCAGAAACATATCTGTCTCAAGTGCCCCCAAGAACAACCAATTTACAGAATACTGGCCAGCCGCAAACAATTCCAATGGTGCCAATTCAGCTGATACAACAGCCACAACAAGCGCGGAATCCTAAGATAGATGTCACTATTATTAACAACAATGCTTCAAACGCAGCTTGTCTGGTATGGTTTTTTTACTTATTTTTAATTTTCATAATTTTACTACAAACCTCTAATAATATTAGAAAAATTGATAATAATCAGCAGTCTACCAAAGTCTAGGTGCTGAGGGTTTGCTTGTAAGACAATAACACCAAATGAGAAAAATTAAATTAAAAATAAATTACCTGAATTCAGTGAAACGAATCAGTTCAATGTTCGAAGAAAAAGGAATTGCAGGATTGAGACGTAACCCCAATTGAGCAAAAACAACTAAACACAAAAAAATAACATCCCATGCCTTGGAATAAATATGACAGTTTTTTGTCATATTTCAAGAATTAAGGAAGATTAGGAGCCTACTATGTCATTATACTACTACTACTACTAACAACTCACTGTAGCACCAAGCTGTCTGACGCCAACACAGCTACGCACGCTCCTCCCAATCCGTTCATAGCCTCCCTATTTATTACCTCCCAGAAAGTTCCTATTTCCGTGAAATTTTTCCGTACGACGCCCTCCTACCCCATTCAGGGATGATCTGCTTTTTGTTTGAACCTACATGGATGGCCAAAAAGGAAGATTTTTGGCAATCTGTCATACTTCATCCTCAGAATAGGCCCCAGCCACTTTAACCTTTCTCTCGTTATAGCCCCAGAAAATCGAGTTCAACCACATTTTTCTACAGAGAAAAAATACCTACGTACCTTTTTTGAGGTACGGTCAGTCACTCGAGTACCCAAAACAATTTGTCGGCAATTTATCTGAAGAAGATCAAGTGAATTCTCCTCCGTCTTTCGGAACGCCCACGCTTAAGAACAATACTTCACTTTTGCTTCCAATATTCTAATCTTAATTCGCAGACTTATTTTACTATTCTTCCTAACTTTTTTCAATTTTAAAAAACACCCTGAGCCTTGTTTATTCAAATTTTTAAATTTTCACTGCATCCACCGTCTTTACTAATAAAATTAAATAAAAAAAAGTTTGTTCAACTGAAAGTAAAGCGCATCATTAAAACTTAAAACGAACAGTATTTGTTACATATATTAATGGTTTTGCGCTAAAGTTTGACATTTTGTTACAATTATCTAAGAATGACTCCTGAAACACAAGGGCCGTTTAATTAGAATTATAAACTTTTATTATAAGGTCTAACAAAGCTTAAAGAGAGAGGTATTTAGGCGGGGGCAGCCCCCTCATATACGTTATCATTTCTGTTCGTTTTAAGCCTTTATGTTGCTCCTTACTTTCTGTTCAAAGAACTTGCTTTTTTATTTAATTTTTAATTGTTTTTTTAAGTAATGCCGGGAAATCTGGCTCCTCCTCCATGAAAAATTCCCTTCCCCACGAAAATTTCCTCTCCCCACGAAAAATTCCTCTACGGACAAAGACTCTCATATAGCCCCCATCCCCCAGCCATAGAAATCCCTCCTGCCGAAAAATATCTGTGTAGATCCCAATAACCAATATATATAAACAATGGACAAAGTTCATAGCTTGCAACCCTTCTCCTCGGGACTGTGGGAGGTCAAGTCACCCTCAACGATTTAGTTATTATGTCTTTCGATTATGCAGAACTCAAAATTTTGCTCGAGTGCCTTTGGGGAAAAAGAGGACGTGGGAGGAGGGTTGCTGCCCTCCAATACTTTCGGTCAATTGAAAGAGGGCACTACAACTTTTTATTTTTGATCAAATGACTCCTCTCCAAATTTTGTAGCGTTGCCAGTTTGATAGGATAATCCTGAAAAAAAAACGACCACGCATCTGTGATCTTTCTTCTGGCAAAAAAAGTGAAACTCCACTTTTTTACATATAGAGCCTCAACAGTATAAACTTCAACACTAGTGTTCGCTGGTATGCAAAATACGATGGTGTGAATTTCATTCACAGGTTTTTTCCACTTTTTCAAAAATCGGACAAATTTTCAGGGGCTCGTAACTTTTGATGGGTAACATTAAACTTGATAAATTTTAAATATTTTGGATAAGCATCAAAATTTGATCTGTTTGATCTATTAAATAAAAACGACAAGTTTTTTCAACTGAAAGTAAGGAGCAACATTAAAACTTAAAACGACCAGAAATTATTGCGTATATGAGCGGGTTCACCCCCTCGTTAATACCTCAGTCTTTAGGCTTAAGTTGGAATTTTGTTCCAATTGTTTAGGAATGACCCCTGAATTACAAAGACTGTAATAGATTTTTTGACCATGTCGAACAAAATGGCTATCTCAAAATTTGTTCCGATGACTTTTGGAAAAAAATGAGTTTGGGAGTGGCCTTGTTGCCCTAAAATTCTTTGGTCACTTAAAAATGGCGCTAGAACTTTTGA